>NC_041229.1:103776347-103867032 GCF_002837175.3 Physeter macrocephalus | reverse complement strand
GGATCCTCCCGGACCGGGGCACGAACCCGTGTTCCCTGCATTGGCAGGCGGACTCTCAACCACTGCGCCACCAGGGAAGCCCCACATTAAAATTTTTAATAATTATTTAATATTAAATAACCAGTTAGTGTCCAAATTTCTAATAAATGTTAAAGTTTTTTACCTTTATTTTATAACTTATTGAAAGCTAACTTTTATTAATGTACAAGTTAGTTGGTGAAGAATTTGGAGTCATGTTAAATACTTGTACAATATATTTTAATATCTGCTTCAAATAAATTGGTGCCTCTGACATAAAATCCCACAGATTCCAAGTTATATTTTACCTCCTTTCTTCCTGGACAAAACAGTCCTCTGACTCTTTTTTGGCCACTCTCTCTTGTTGGCTTACCTCTGCAGGAGGCTGCTTCTCTCACCTTTCCGTGAATATTCAGTCCGCTTGGTTTGCGATTTCCTGGTCTTGCCCTTCTTACCTACAGGATTGAGGGAACCTGAACATTCTGTACTGAGGAAACAGAACAGAGGGCTGGGTATGGCAGAAGTCCATCTTGCCTTCCTGATGGTGCTCTGATGGGATAAATAATGCATTCACTTGGGGGTGGAATGGGGTGGGCAGGGGTGGGGAAATTATTAATAGAATTTATTTCTGCCTAACAGTGCTAATATGTTAAAAAGGAATGGCCTCGGAAGCAAGCCAGTTTGTAACTTGGATGAGGTGACTTGCTGGCTTTGAGAGCACCATTAGACAAGGGGAAGGGAACTTCTGCTGGCTAAGTAACCCCTTAGCTGTATCTCCCTAAGAAGATACAGTTCAAGTAATAACAGCATAGGCATAACCATAGTCATCTAGAATTTTGTACAGGTCAAATCCCGTTACAACAAATTTCGGTAGGATATCCAAATTCCTTGTTTGTCTTTTCCGACAAAGTATCAAAATAAAAAAATATATATACATATATATATGCGGTATGTCAGATTATAGAACTTGTTTTTGTTCTTAACTGTCTTTGGGGAGAAAAAGCACAAGGATTTACTCTTTGGGGGACATTTCAGCCCCATCGGGCGTTCTGACTGACACTGTTGCCACTTCCCCCACCACTGGGGTCACAGGTGTAAGTCTGCCCATCGCCCTCGGTTGCTCCTTGAGCTTCCCGGCGCACGAGTGTCTATTTGGTTGTGCCGGCCACAAAGCGTAGTGAGCGCCGGGATAGCTGGGGGCCAACAATAAAGAGAAGACGGGGCCCCTGTTCACCAGGAACTTGTAGGCCGCTGGGGAGAGGGGGCAACTGAGGGGAAGGTCCAAGGCCACGGTGCAGTCAGGAGGGCATTTCGGAGTTAAGGAAGGAGTGACGCTTCCATGGTACCTAGATACTCCTCCCGAGGGTTTTTATCACACCCTACGTCAAGCCATCAGCAGAAGTCTAAGAGTATTTCTTTAGTATTTTCATTTTGTAGCTTTCATTGTAACGGGATTTAACCTGTAACATCTTTTCATCAGAGAAATGCAGATTACACAAATGAAAATATCATATATCCCCCATTTGTACTTTCTGTACTTTGTACAGTGTACTTAACTGTGTGTTAAAGATATTATTGAGTATGTATAAGTGCAGATCTTTTGCAGATAACTTCATATGAACGTGGATATTTATTTTGTTTACTTTTATATCGAGTAAACTAGAACATGTACTGTTTATACAAAACATTAAATGTCTGTGGGATGTCATTTCCGTGTATGATGGATGGCAGCTGTCGCTTTAAACCGCTTAGGTGTTTTGAATGATGCTAGAGTAGCTGGTGGTGCTTAACGTGGCATTTTTTTTCCTGTCCACACTTTCTACCCTTGGTACAGGTATTTTTGATAAAGCTGTGGAATGGAAAGGTATGTTTTTCATGGGATGTTCAAGAATCTTTTACCTTAACATTTTTAAAGAGCTTCCTTTATGGGCTTCTGTGTCTGACGTAAGCAGACTTAGTTTAATTTTAACAAGTAACATTTTTCTAGGGGCAATATTTGAGTATAAAATTTTGACAGGACACGTATGAAGGTTTTTAAAGCACTTGGGGTGGGGGGTTGCTTTTAAAAGATAAGATCTGCCATGAAGAAAGGATGTGGCCAGAGAGTTGCTTATGGTAGTTCGTGGTTGAGGTGTGTTATTGACTGAATCCTGGTTACCAGTAATCTGCAATTTCATTGAGGAAAGTGATGAAAGTATCTCTCAATACGTTAACATACGAAATAAGTTTGGGCCTTTATTAAACTGGCACAGGCCTCTGTCGGGTGGAGGGAGACTCCACGCTGAGCTAGTGGTGCCCTGATGATCAGGCTCGGCCGCGCAGACCGGGTGCCGGGCTTCCTGCCCACACAGAGCGCCCTTGTCCACCCTGTGCTGACCTCGGCGGCCGCGAGCCCCTGTGCGCCCCCTGCCCTTGCAGGACGGCACTTTCCTGGGGCTGGCGTTGCCTCAAAAGACCCACCTGGCTAAACCGGATGAGCTGGCCCTGCGCTTATCTTGAGGAGGCCCGATTGGGAGAGCGGCCTCCACTGACTTTCCTCCAGCAATGAAATTGTGAAAGGTACTCGGGATGGTGGTGAGGCTCACAGCTGCGTGGTCTCGACAGCACATCCCTTTTCTCGTAAAGAAATGAAGTGCTTCCTCAGGTGTTGGTCCTAGCGTGGGACACTGGTGGTGCGTTTAGACTGCGCTGAGAAACACTCGCTAAAGCTCTGTGATGTTTTGTAAACCCTGACTGTTCTGATGGTTGCAAAGTTAGTGCCTGCTCAGTGTTCCCCATCTCACTGGAAGTGTTTGCTTTTTCTCATTCGTAGCGGTCCTGTAATAAGGAGGGATCCGAACAAGCTCAGAAAGACAATGAATTTCAAGTAAGTAATTCAGTCTGTTCTGCATTTGTGTGAGGTGTGAGCTGGTGGTGGGCAGCTTTGCCCCCCTGCTCTGGCAGCGCCCCTTCCTGCCCTGGAGTCCTGCTGTGTGTCCCAGAGGAGGGGCTCTGGGGGTACTGGGAGCCGCCACAGTGAGACCCAGCGAACAGTCTGTGTTCCATGTCCTAATGAGGGTGCAGGGAGTGGACGTTGTGCCTTTAGGGTGATCTGAACAGCATTTGGGGTGCTAGGAGATGGCGACTTGGGGTGACCGTGCGTGATACTCTGATGTGGAGGTAGTCTGTCACTGCCCAGGTGTCTCAGTGGCTGCCCTTCCCCGGGGGCAGGCAGGAGTGTTTTTTCCCTCTGCGTGGTACCTGGCTCCCACAGGCTTCTTCCTAAAATACGAGATTTCACTCAGAAATGCGTATGTTCAGAAGAGCTTGAGGTCAAGAGCACCTGCCCCCTCTTTGAGGCTCAGAGGTGGGGCGTCTGGAGTAGTGATCTCCACACTCCAGGGAGGGAACAACTTTTGAGCACACTCCCCTGGTGTGTGGAGGTTTGTGTATAACGGGGGGAGTGTGTGGGTGTGCGTGTGTAGCATACACACCACACACCCCCTCATATCGACACATGTAAATACACTGGTTTTTGCTAATTGTATACGAATTATTAAAGTGATCAAGAAATAGAAATGTAAAAGAGGTGAGATCATATACAGGAATAAAAGCGCTGCTGTTTTTTCCTCGCGGTTCCGTGGATGTTTTGCATAGGCCCTGCTCCGGAGACCGTGGTCTAGAGGATCTGGAATGTGTGCTCTCTGGGGTGACGCTGACTGAGAAGCTGTCAGTGGGAGGTGACTGACGTTCTGTCTTCAGCCTCCTGGGCCCTTTGTGTATAGACTTTCGTCCTTCCTGGGAGTTGAAACTGTTGGGTCACTAGGACCTCCATGTCGCTAAATCTGAAGTGTGTTTCCAGCTCTCGTTTCACCTGGACTTCTTAGCAGCTAAGGCGGCCAGGACACAGGGACGCGAAGTAAAGGCCCCTCGTTGCCTGCGCCCCTCCTTGCCTCCTTTGTGGGCTCATTCTCCGGTGGCCTTAAGTACTCAGAGTCCCCGGGCCTGAGGCCCTGTTTCCACCCCCCGCCTTACCAGGCCACCTGATCCAAAGCTGGTCCTTGCATTTCTCCTAGGGGCCAAGGGTCTGCAGCTCCTCCAGCGCACAGCCCTTCTTGGAACTAACAGTAGCTGCTACCCGTCTCCTGGGGTGTCTCACCAGGTCCAAGACTGAACCCATACTCTCCCCAGCCCTCCAAACAGCAAAATCTAAATCCGGCCTTCCTGGGCAGGCCAGGAAGCAGGGAGTCACCTTCTGTACCCTCGTCCCCTCACCCCCGTGTCTCATCCACAAGTCTGTTGGTGGTTTTCCTTTGAACCATATCTTGGATCTGTCTACTTTCTCTCCATCTGGACTGTGCACCTGCCTAGTCCAAGGTGCCACCAGCGCCTCCCTGGGCTTCCACTTCCACTCTTACTTCCTGCAGACCATTCCCTTCGTCTTTGCCAGAGCCAGCTTTTGAGCTGCTCATCCGATCATGTTAGCCTCTTGCTTACAATCCTTCGGTGGTGGCTCTCTGCCCTGGTCCCAGTTAGGTGGGCTTTATCCTGCCAGGTCCCGGCAGCCTGACCCCCGCCGAGCTTCCCAGTCTCATCTCACAACGCCCTCCCCCTTCCCAGCTCTCCAGTCGTGTGGCCCTAAGCTGTGTGGTTTCCTTCCTGCCGCGGGGCCTTTGCAGATGCTGCTGCTTCTGGCTGGAATGCTCTGCTTTTCAATCCGCACCACTCCCCCCAACTGCTACTTACAATTGGGATCTCAGCTCCCAGGTTCCTGCCACAGGGAGCCCCTTCCTGCTCTCTCATCTAGGTTTGCTCCTCCATCCGTGCTCCTGCAGCACTTAGTGCCTCTCCTTTGCACTTTCCATGGCTGTCAGTTTCCGTATTACGTGTTAACGTCTGCCTGTTCTTGTGAGGTTCTAAACTCAGGGCGGGGTCCCGCTGCTTGTGCGCACTCTTCTGTCCCCTCCTCTCATTAGTCCAACGTGCCCTCGCCACCGGGGACCTGTGCGTCACTGCCACGCCACCTCCTCCTCCTGCGCCGGCTGATCTCTGCTTGGGGCCCAGCAGGCAACGGTAATAGGTGCTGTGATTTTGTTTTTGATCCTCTGCGTCAGAAGGTGGGCAGTTGGCTGTCAGAATGGGGAAGGTGGTTTGTGTTCTTTGAGCCTTTTTTTTTTTTTTTTTGGTAAGCGGGCCTCTCACTGTTGTGGCCTCTCCCGTTGCGGAGCACAGGTTCCGGACGCGCAGGCTCAGCGGCCGTGACTCACGGGCCCAGCCGCTCCGCGGCACGTGGGATCTTCCCGGACCGGGGCACGAACCCGTGTCCCCTGCGTCGGCAGGCGGACTCTCAACCACGGCGCCACCAGGGAAGCCCTATTGCTGGACTTTTTAAAGGAGGCAAACCACACAGATGAAGTGAGAAGTCAGTCTAACCCTCCCCCAGCCCCCCACCCCGGGCCCTCCCCCTCTTCTGCCCGCTCTGCCCGGGTCTCCGTCTGACCCTGTCCCCGTTGCTCCCGGAGCCACTCTTGGTTCTGTCAACGGCAACTTCTGTGTTGCCAAATCCAGGGCCCACTTTCCTCTGCCCCCCGTTTGCTGTCTCCACGGCGTCTGACACAGGATACGCTGTCGCCCGTCCTGACAGCAGGCGTCTTCGCCTCCCGCGCTACCGGCTGCCCCGGTTCCCCTCCTGCTGCCCCGGCTACATCGGGGTGTTAGGTTGCCGTGTAAAATGTGTTTCTTGGCTGTAGGCAAGTCGGTTGGAAACATTGCTGTAGGTGCTGGGCGTCCTCAGGCTCTTGCCTGCTTCCCCCTCTTCGGCCAGTTCGTTAGCTTTAACGCTGTGCGTACGCTGAGGACTTTGTATCTGGCCTAGACCCCGCGGCAGCCCCAGCAGCTTCTCCGGGCTGATCTGGTCGTCTTCCTCGGTTCCTCTGCTCCGCGCATCGGCCCCTCCCAGGCCCTGCTCTGCCCCCGTCAGGGTCACCGTATCTGCTTGGGGGTGGCCACCCCGTCACGCTCCGTCAGGATACCCTCTGCGCCTCTCTGCGCTGCCCCAGGCTGCCGATGGCCCTGCTCGGGTCCAGCCGTTTCTGTCCCTGGAACGCAGGCTCTGTCCGGGCAGCAGCCGCGTGTGTCTTGTTCTTATTGTTTCCCTGGGGCTTAGCACATGCCGGGTACAGAGTACATGTCCAAGTTATATTTGGGGGGTGAATATATGAATATTTCTGAAGCCACCGTGATTCGTTTCAAGCTGAGGTATTGAGCTGCTCTCCTGAGAAAGCAGGACCAGCCGTGGGCGGATGGTGGGGGCCGAGCCCGGGTGCTGCGGGCGGTGGACCGGGTCGCGCCCTTGCGCCCGTCCTTCACTGAGCCTGCTTTCCTTGAGGGTGTGGAGACCTGGGGACGCCTGCTGTCCTTCGCAGCCTACCCGTCTTTCTTGCTTGTGACCTGGCGTTTTCTTTCTTCTCCTTCCTCCAAATTCTTCCCTCCACACACCCCGCCCCCACTGTGAATAAGTATTGAACTGCAGTATCACAGAAGAACAAAGGTATTTCTTGTTCGCAGTGTGCAGAGCAGTGCTGAAGAGAATTGGAAAGTTCTTTAAGTCTCTTTCCATCTTCTCTCCACCATCCTGGCACTGGGTGGACCCTGCTCTGGGGGATCCTGGACAGTGTGGCTTCGGCCCGGGTACCAGTGATGGTGCCACGTGTGAAGTCAGCTCCCCGCAGACTTTGCGCTGCGTGGGCACCACGTGCACTTCCTGAAGTCATACTGTGGATTAAATCTGTGTCTAGAACTTGACGTTTCAGGCGTAAAGGGCTATTTCGGATTGGCTGCATGTGTGTGTCTTACATATGCCAACCCCAGTGCCCTCCAGCTTAGTCACTCGACACAGAAAAAGGTTGAAAGACCAAATTTTAATCCCGGCAAAATTCTGGCTACGTAGGACAGAGGAGATCCCGATCCTACTCTTCGGAAACAGTTGGAGAGTGGGTTGGAGTTTTGAGGTGGGAGGCTGTACAGAGGGCAAGGGGCTGCCAAGAGCCACTGCCCGCAGACGGCCTGGTCTGGGCCGAGCCCGGCACCTCCTCGTCCACGATGCCAGCCTCCGATCGCTTGGGCGGGCGGCAGCAGAGGGTTCGCTTCCCGTGGGGTGTCTCTGAGGCCGGAGTTGAGGTAAATGGGGCCAGCACTGACCGTACCTCCTGCCTGGGTTTGCCATGAGGTCAGATGAGTGAGTGAAAACATTTTGCCAGCTCAATAGAGCTGTTAGGAATTAGTTCTCATTCTCTAAGTGTTTAAGAAATAAAACCCGTCTGGTCGAAGTCCTCCTAAAATCCTTTAACTTGATAGATCAGTGCTGTGTCTGGATTGTCGTTGTCTTAGTGTGCTCGGGCTTCCAGAAAAAGCTACCTGGGTTTATTGTTCATAGTTCTGGAGGCTGGAGGTCCAAGGGCAGGGTGCCAACACGGCCAGGTTCTGGTGACGGCCCCTTCCTGGCTTGTAGATGCCGTCTTCTGCCCGTGTCCTCCTGTGGCAGAGAGGGAGACGGAGACTGAGAGAGAGGGAGAGAGGGCAGGCTCTCTAGGGTCTCCTTTTGTAGGGATACTGACCCCGTTAGGGCTCCACCCTCGTGGCTTCACTTAAATCCATCACCTCCCAAAGGCCCCATCTCCAAATAGCATCGCACTGGTGGTGAGGGCTTCAACCTCTGAATTTTGGGAGGACACAGTCCAGTTCATAGCAGTCATATGTACAGAACTGCAAATTAGTGAATAGAGATTGGGCCTCACAAGGTGATGATGGTTAGATCATAATTGTGGAGATTATACAAGATGGTGGATGGATTACCAACAAACCCATTCTCCCCAAAATGTAAAAGTGACTGAATTACTTTTTACTTTAACGTGGCCCCATGTCCTTTGGAAGTAGCTTTTCTTTTTTCCTTTTTGTTTTCTTCTCGCCAACTTTAGAATCATGTCCCTGCCTGATGAGTTTGTCCTGCTAAGTCTCTCCATCCATTTTGGTAAAATGAGTGTATTTTAAAGAGCTCTGTTTTATTGAGCAATGTTTATCTGAGATCCCGTCCCCACGGCCCCTTTCTGAACAAGGGGTGACCTAGAATCACCTGAGAGTGTTTCCAGACCACACCTGGTGCCCCTCCCGACACATCACCGTAGAAGCTCCATCTGTAGAAGCTCCTTAAGACGCTTGGGTACAGGGCTCCTTCCCGCCCTTCACCCCAACCAATGGAAACTCTTAAGCTGTAATTTCTTGCTTAAGGGAAGAGGACTAAGGAATGGATTTGAATTTCCCACTTCGTTATTAGGAGTAACTAAAGGCAGAACGTAGGAGCGTCAGAGAGGTGTAGACAAGAAGACAAACATTAAATGACAGAGGAGACTGGGGATAAGAGCAGAAAACAGAAACCTTGAGCTCCCTGTGCTAGGGTGCACTTTGGCACGGACCCCGCAGGCCAGTTTCATGGGCAGAGGGCCCTTTGAACCATTTTCTTTCCCTGGGCACTCTCGACCGAAAAGCAGATCGACCGTCACCAGAATGGATGGAATTGTTGTGACCTTTGATAAGATGCCAAGGATGAGACTCATATGAGTTTTAAAATAAATAGAAGCGATAAAATATTGATACTGTTCCATTTTTGGAACCAGTGACCTAAATTCAACTTGAATTTTAAATCTCATCAATATAGTGTGATGTTTGCCAGCATGGATCCTGAAGTTTACAGATCTGTTTCTTCGTATTTAAAGTGGGGACAGTGGTAATAAAAACAACAATTGGTAAAAATAATAACGATGATGGTGCACAGTCAGGGTTGCTGTGGGAGTGGGTGAAACGGCTCGTGCGAAAGGACTGCTGATGCCCGGCACGTGGTCCACACCCAGTAACCGGCTGGCGTGTTGCCATCTGTTTCAGGGCGCCGAGGCCATGGTTCTGGAGAGCGTTATGTTTGCCATCCTCGCAGAGAGGTCGCTGGGGCCAAAGCTCTTTGGCATCTTCCCCCAAGGCCGCCTGGAGCAGTTTATCCCGGTAAGATGTGCGGAAGGCTGGTCAGGTGACGGGAGCCACAGCGAGAAGACGGAGTCTGTCTCGTCACCGTCACTGCGGGAGCCCGAGGCGCTGTGGTCCGAAATAGTAAATGTGGCCTATGTTATCACAGAAGTAAAGAGAAACAAAATTTCTCTTGCATTTACATCAAAACCTCTGTCTTTCCTGCAAAGATACGTTCATCCATTCAGAAACACGCAGGCAGACCTTGTTTAACTGAGCTTCTCAGATGCTGGGTTTTTACAAATAGAAGGTCTGTGGTGGCCCTGCATTGTCAGACAATGGTTAGCATTTCTGAGCAATAAGATATTTTTAAATTAAGGTATGTACATTGTTTTTTGAGACATAATGTTATTGCCACTTAATGGACTGCAGTATAGTGTAAACGTTACTTTTGTGCACGCTGGGAAACAAAAAGTTCACGTGACTCGCTTTCTTGCGGTCGCTTTACTGGGCTGCTCTGGGACCGAACCCCCAGAATCTCCGAGGAGGCCTGTTTGTGAAACCTGACAACTTCTGGGCCTTGGTTATAGAACTCGCTGCAGACGCGGCCCTGCCTGCACTGTGCCATGTGTCTGGTCTTTGCCCTGCAGGCGCCACCACTGTTCTTCCCCTTGTCTCCCCTGCCCCCATGTGCCTGTCAAGTTGCTCACATTTCAAGGCCTTGCTCAGATCCTCTGTTTGCCGGAGTCAGGACTGTTTTCCCTTCCCTGCTGTGCTGAGGCATTGTTAGTGTTGCCCTAGCATCCGCCAGTGTGCCTCTTTAGAGTTCTGTGTGCATAGCCCCTGCCCTGTGCCCCGTGCCCTGAGCCCCGAGCCCCGAAGAGGGCTTTGAGCCTCAAGAGCTCCCTATAAAGTTGAGTGTGGGGCACCTCTGGGCCTGGTGACCGGCTCACTTGGGTGGAGATGCCGAGCCTTGCTGGCCCGTGTTCCCGCTCGTGGAAGGGCTCCCCTTCTTGAGCTGTGTGAGCTCCCTGAGGGCTAGGGGCTGCTGCCTTCATGTCTTGCCTCATGTGATGTCTTGGCCACAAGAGGCCTCGGTGTGCAGGGCCGCCCGGTACAGTCGTGCAGGCGGTGCAGAGCACAAGGACCCCTGGCTGACAGGGTGCTCTGCTTGCCAGGCCTGCGTCCAGCGGGGGCCGGAGGGGGCGGGGTGCCCTCTTCTCGTTCACACGTGGTGCCGTGTGTGCCAGCTGCCAGCCTGGGGTGTGTTTGAAGGAATGGATGTACCTCCCTATATGGAAGAGTCCTTTCAGTCTCTTCCCTGGCGGCTGGCTGTAGGTTTTTTTTTCTCTCTCTTTTTTTTTAAAAAATATAAATTTATTTATTTTTGGCTGCGTTGGCTCTTTGTTGCTGTGCGCAGGCTTTCTCTAGTCACAGTGAGCAGGGGCTACTCTTTGTAGCAGTACGTGGGCTTCTCATTGCGGTGGCTTCTCTTGTTGCGGAGCATGGGCTCTTGGTGCGCGGGCTTCAGTAGTTGTGGCACACAGGCTCAGCAGTTGTGGCTCACGGGCTTGAGAGTGCAGGCTCAGTAGTTGTGGCTCACAGGCTTAGTTGCTCCGCAGCAACTTCCCGGACCGGGGCTCCAACCCGTGTCTCCTGCATTGGCAGGCAGATTCTTAACCACTGCACCACCAGGGAAATCCCTGTAGTTTATTTATAGTTTTATTTATAGTTTTCCCATTAAAGACAGTAACATCTGTGTAGCATGAGAATCAAATGAGATAGAAAAGTATTAGAAAGAATTTTAGAATGGTTATAAGTGCCAACGTGGATCCATCTTAAAAAACATAACATTGATAAAGCCAAATTGCAAATGATACAAATGGTATCATACCATTCGTATAAAGCCCAATAAAAAGCAAGGTACAAATTGTTTAATAAATACACATGTGATAAAACTTCTCTTTTTAGAAAAGGTAGAGGACCAGTGAACACAACTTAGAGTAATGGAAATGTCTCGAGGAGAAACAAAGCTCCTTGAGATCAGGGCACATAGGTGGTTATGTTGTGGAATAGTTACTGTTCTGTTTTTTTTTTTTTGTTTTTTTTGTAATTTATTTTTTATTAACTTTTTAAAAAAATCTTTATTGAATTCGTTACAATATTGCTTCTGTTTTATGTTTTGGTTTTTTGGCCCCCTATCTCCCCCACCAGGATCGAACCCACACCCCCTGCATTGGAAGGTGAAGCTTTAACCATTGGACCGCCAGGGAAGTCCCTGTTCTCCTTTTAAAGTTCTGTACTCGTGTACACGTTTACTACATAACATAGTAAAGATTTTTTTTTTAATTATCTTAAAATGCTAGGTTGAACCATATGAAACTGCCAGCGTTCAACTGTTTCTGCCCGCCAGAAACAGCGATTCCATTTGGCTCAGCCTGATAGCGTATGTTGTTTCCAGGTTTACCCTTGACCGCTGAATGGGGTGAGATGAAGTCCATCTCACCTGTTCCCATGGCTGTCCTCCAGCGGACACATGAGAGCAGCGACCTCTGAGAATGGTAGTCAGTCTCATATTTCTTTGTGCTGGGAAAAGAACTTGGATTCCAAGATTTGTTCACCTTTGAGCACGTTAGCTTTAAATTATCCCCGTTGCCAAACCAGGCGTTTTTTAACAGAGCCGAATGAAAGCTGCGCCAGCTGCCTTGAGGAGTCCTTGGTGGCCCGCCGCTAGACGCCGAGTTCCCTGTCCTTGTCGCGACTTGATAACTTGGGAGATTCTGGGGTTGAGGGGAGGGTTGAGCCTGATGCTTTTGGGGAGCTCTCAGCTCCAATTACAAGGCACCTGCCATCTTTTGAGACTTCCCTGGCTGGGTGCTGGCCCGGGGCCTTGGCCTGCAGCGTCTGCTTTAGTTCAGAGCACCCTGTCGGGGACTTGATGTCCTGGTTCCCATTTTACAGAACCCGGAAAACGAGGCACAGAGCTATAAAAGTACACCCTTGGCCACGTAGCTTTGAAATGAGTGTTAAGCCCAGAATTTGAGCTGG
Organism: Physeter macrocephalus; assembly: GCF_002837175.3. Taxonomy (NCBI): domain Eukaryota; kingdom Metazoa; phylum Chordata; class Mammalia; order Artiodactyla; family Physeteridae; genus Physeter; species Physeter macrocephalus. The sequence continues at coordinate 103,854,975 of NC_041229.1, read as the reverse complement.
GGTTTCTCTAACTTGGGGACACTCACTCTTAACTCCTCTGCTGTATGGCTTCGGATTCTCAGAAAAATCTCTCTTTGGGTTTCGGTAGGGAAGTGGTTGGTTTGGAAAAGCTAGGAGGTGCTCCCGTGGGTAGCCGTGAAAGCACAAACAGGACGAGTGTGGCCTCAGGCTGCACTAGCAGAAGACAGAGGAAGCCCCCTGCCACACCTGTCCCTGGTCGGCTTTGCCCTGAGAGCCTGCTCTGGGCCAGGCTGGGTGCCAGGCTGCCCCGAGGGCAGGAGTGGGAAACCCTCGCCCCCAGCACCTGGCGCCCCTCTGCTTGTGTCTGGGAGGAGGGCCGAGCCGATGGGGGAGCTGGACGCGGGCCACGGCATAAACCGCTGACGACCCGGCGCTTTGAGCCCAGGGAGGAGCCCCCCGCAGTGTGGGGTAGAGTGGCGGAAGGGCGGGACCGTAGGTGCGTGAGAAGGACTTTGTCACAGTGAGATGGACCTTTGTGGCTGGCCTGCCCCTCCCTGAGAAGTGCTGTCTGCAGGGCACAGTGCCCATTCTGAAGGAATTTTGTGCCCTGGGTGAGACTTAGATGCCCCACAAAGACGCTTCTAGCTCTAGGGTTGTGTGATCTCACACTTCAAGGTTACCTGGATGAATGCCATTTTCTAACTCCCCTTTTTAATTCCAGAGCCGGCGATTAGACACTGAAGAATTAAGTTTGCCAGATATTTCTGCAGAAATAGCTGAGAAAATGGCCAGATTTCATGGTATGAAAATGCCATTCAATAAGGAACCAAAATGGCTTTTTGGAACAATGGAAAAGTAAGTGATCAGCCGCTGGGCTCTCACCTCGCTTCCCGCCGGTGGCTCCCAGAGGCTCCGGAGCACCTCTTGCTTGCCGTGCGGGCCAGAGGCCTTCCCCGGTCCGCCAGCGCACGGGCTGTCCGCTGGTGATGATTTTCTCATGAATAAATTGTTCTTGTGTGTAAAAATCACTTCCTGAACCAGGAACGAAGACTGTTTGCAGAAATGCTCCTGAACAGGCTGGATGGGCAGAAAATCCACATCCTAGAGTGTGCTGAACCCCAGGCCCTCTTCCCTCCTCTCCGTCTGGGGTCAGGGGCCCTGCGGGTTTTGCATGGTTACAGTGAACTAGAGCCCCAAAAGCAAGCTAGGTGAATTGAGCACTGATCCTTTGTTTCCCTCTTTTGCAAGATACCTGAATCAAGTGCTGAGAATTAAATTTACCGGGGACTCCAAAGTTAAGCAGCTCCACAAATTCCTCGGTTACAACCTGCCTTTGGAACTAGAAAACCTGAGGTGAGTGTTTGCTTCCATTGCCTAACTTAGTAAGTACATCTGTCCAGAAATGTAAATGTTCTTAGTCACCACACCTGCTTTCAGTGAACGTTAGGAAGCATCACCTCAGCCTTGGTGTTTTACATTGGTTTTGTGGGATGAGTTTAAACAGATTAATTCTGTCGTCTGGAATTACAGTTTTATATGAGTGGCTTCACGGAGGAAGTAAAATTCCAGAATTCTAGTCCTGGTCAGTGACTAGGGCGGTAGGTTTTTTCTGAAACAAAAACAAAAAGCAAGAACCATGGGGGCAGGCCAGCGAGTGTCAGCCGATGAGGGGAACAGATGAGCCCAAGCTAGCAGGGGATGGAGTAAGAAGCTTGACGCTGGTTTCTGAGTAGAGGCTACGCTGGTGTCTCCAGGGTGCGGGGGGCACGCAGGCTTCTAGCCTTCATCCGTCGCCTGAGTGTCAGCATTTCCACCTTTAACTACTCACATATTTGAGTGTCTGCTGAGCCAGCATCAGGATTGGCTCTGAGAAGATGTGACCAAGACAGTCTGCAAGGAGCGCTTCTCTTTTGTTAGAAGAGAGAGAAAATAAGTAAATAAAAAAATGTCAGGTTGTGATGAGAGCTATGAAGGAAACCAGAGGTCAAAACAGACTGACACAGGGCTTCCCTGGTGGCGCGGTGGTTGTGCGTCCGCCTGCCGATGCAGGGGAACCGGGTTCGCGCCCCGGTCTGGGAGGATCCCACATGCCGCGGAGTGGCTGGGCCCGTGAGCCACGGCCGCTGGGCCTGCGCGTCCGGAGCCTGTGCTCCGCAACGGGAGAGGCCACAGCTGAGGGAGGCCCGCATACCACAAAAAAAAAAGAAAAAAAAAACTAGACTGACACAGAGGGCTCTGCCTGGGGTCTGAGGTCAGACGGCTCCGAGGGGGGTCCCCCGGAGCGGGGAGAGCGTGTGCAGAGGTCCTGCCATGGGAGGGAGCTGAAAGGGTGAGAAGTAACAGCAAAACCTTCCTTTTCCAGATTATTACTTGAATCCACTCCATCTCCAGTCGTGTTTTGTCACAATGACTGTCAGGAAGGTAAGAACTGCTGCCTGTTATGCTGAAGATGGGGCTCGTGTGTCTACTGAGAAGATTCCCTCCAGTGTGTGTGATAAATGCCAGGTGCCCATGAAGAGAGGGTTGGGTACATGGAATTACGGCACAGCCGTGCACGAAGTGTTGTGTGAAAATTAAAAAGAGTGAGGTCGAGTTTTATACAAACCAACAGAAAAACCCCGGGATACATCAAGAGGAGAAAAAGCAAGTTTTAGAAAAACGTTTAGGGTATCCTCCCATTTCTGTAAGAAAAAATGTGAGAATATCCACTAAACCGAGAGCTGGGATAAACGAAGTCACATATTTGTTCAGTGTTTAACTCCTTTCGGTAAACATGTCAATTGACTTTGTCAATCTGAAAGGCATTAAAGAGTAAGATGGCCTCCTCGACCAGTCCGGGGGCCCTTGCCTTCTGCACCTTGCAGCCCACCACACTGGTCAGAGCCCCCTTCTCTCTCAGCATTGGCTCACATGCTTCTAATGACTTCGGGTTTCTCTGCTTTAAAAATTGCACTCCCGTGTACCCCTTACTGTAACCAGACTCTACCCGGTGTTATTTCAAACATAACAGTTTCGTCAGAGGCCCCATCCGGCCGGGCACCTCCCCCCGATACTGCCGTGGTGCCTGGCTTTGCCTTGCTGTCCTCATCCTGCCCAGCGCAGCTCGCTGAGGTCCACCCTCGGGCCCTTTCCAGGCTCTACGGCTTGTTTTTAATTTTGAGAACAGTCCCTGGTGAAGACTTGCCATCAGTGAGATGTTAGTTTGAGCCAGAATACCTGTTACTAATTAGCTGATGATCGCTGGGCAAGTCAGGTCAAGCAGGGTGTGGCCAAGTTAGCCACAGCCTCGTGTGTGGAGCGGGTGATGGCGAATGGCCCAGACGTCACCGACGGGCCGAGGGAGGCCCCCGCCGGCGACGGCAACGCGGGGAGAGCGTGGAGGGGGCAGGAGCTGGACACTGGGTCTGGCCCCGGTTCTCCTATTAATGGCTCCCGGAAACGGACGATGTGTGCCGAAAAGCCTTGAACCTGGCTCGGCAGAGCCCACCGCCAGCGCCACCGTGAGAGATGCAGCACGTCGGGTAGAGTGTGGGGCTCTCCGAGCATGTGCCTGGGGGGCCAGTCTGGCAGCCAAGCCCCTTCTGCCCAGAATTCAGCCTTAAGGGGGAAATATGGTCGTGGGAGTGCTGTCTGTGCTCTCTTCCTTGGGGGCAAAGCAGTGGGGCCTGTGTGGACACCAGGACCCAGCTTCCCAGCTGGGGGCCACAGCCCTGCCCGCCTCGGGGCTGCTGGGGGTGCCAGAGCTCCGGGGTGCCGAGCAGACCTTTCCCTTCCTGCCCCCGTGTGGAGATGCCGGGGAGCCCAGGGCCACGCTGCTCTTAGGCTGCTGGCAACAGGGCTCTGGGGCCAGGCCTCCCAGGTCAGTGCTGCTCCCGGCACCCTGTCGCCCCGTCCCGTGACTCGGGGCCACGTCTGCTCGCCGCGTGGTCAGGATGCCCTGACAGGATCAGAACCACCCTGGGCTCTGCGGTTGGAGAGCTGCGCCTTCGATGACAGAAGGTGCCCAGAGCAAAGGTCGTGTCATCCAAACCTTTTTGCAGGTAATATCTTATTGCTGGAAGGCAGGGAGAATTCTGAAAACCAGAAACTGATGCTCATCGACTTTGAATACAGCAGTTACAACTACAGGTAACGTCAAGTGTTTTTATTTCAGTATTCTGTTAGTATTTTAATATGTGTGCGAAACAAAGGAGAAAGTAGGTCACGGTACCATCCTTAGTTGGAAGTTTCCTCCCTGGAGGCCAGCACTTTCTGTCCTAGCGGCCGCGATGGGGCAGCGCAGCCTGTTCTCAGCTGCATCAGTGGGGAGCAGGGGCCAGGTCCTCAGAATCCAGAGCTTGGCCTTCCGTTGGCTTCACCAAAGCACTGACTGCAGGATGGCACTCCTGAGCAGTTGCCCCAGACAGCGCGCCAGGGTGCTTTGGTCTGTCCCGTCGCTGAAGCAGTCATGCTTTCGGGACCCCGGCGTCGGCGGGGGGCTCGCAGCGGGGCTGCTGCCTCATTTTCTGTGCCTCTCGCTCTTTTTCAGGGGATTCGACATTGGGAATCATTTCTGTGAATGGATGTACGATTATAATTATGAAAAGTATCCTTTTTTCAGAGCAAACATCCTGAAGTATCCCACCAGGAAGCAACAGGTAGGAGACTCGTGCTTGTATTCAGTACACTTGCCGAGAAGTAAATCACATACCTCAGTTTTACCCAGTCAGAGATGATTACAGCTTTACTTTTAAAACCATGGAGTTGGTTAAGCAGGTCCTTTTGCTTTACAATGTTGTTTTGTGTCAAGATACAGACTCGGTATTTGAGTCCAGCCTTTTTAAAGCCCTGTGCCAGAGGTAAACCTGCATCCAGTCAGAGAGGAGCACAGCCTCCTTCGTAATCCCTTCTAGTGTTTTCCCAAAGCCCAGCCTCCGTCCTGCTCTCCGGCCTTCTTTTGGGGATCACTGACTTTCCTCTGTTTGTTTCACTCTGTGCAGGCAGAAGTAGTCTTGTGGGCACCGTGGTTCAGTAGCTGTTGCAGAGCTCACAGTCCCCTTTCCTGTCCTGGGTTATGGGAGTCCAGTGACTGGAGAATCAGTCCTGTGGGAATCCCTCCCCAGGAAGCCCTCTATTCCATTCTTCAGCCTCTGCCGAAGCCTTGGGTTGAGGATAAGTACGTAGTGATGCAGAAGCTAGCAGGCTGGGGAGAGGGGCACCGCGCCCACCTCTGCCAGCCCTGCAGGGCAGCAGCTCCGCCCGCGCTGGGCGGCCCTGCTGCCCGACATCCCTTCTCCCGGGATCCTCACCTGGTCAGAACGTTTCCCAGGGGCCGGGGGTGAGGACAGGGATGCAGTCAGTTGCTGCAGTAGCTCACTCAGGAGATGTTTCTCGAGCACCTGCCTGAGTTGGGCGTGGTGAGAGGCTCCAGCAGGTGGCTACGCTCAAGGGCAGCCGTTCAAATACAGACTTGCCGTGTGGCCAGACCTGGGCTGCTCTCTTCTGGCCTCATTTCCAGGCAGACCTGATGGCCTTGAGTGTGTCCAGAGCAGAGTGACCGGGAGGTTTTGGACCCCAGGTCCCAGCTGTGTGGGTAGGAAGGGTGGGGGAACATGGGGCTGTTGAGCCCAGGGAGGAGGACACACAGCAGGCTTCAGGCTCCTGCCATGCCGCAAAGAAATTAGGCTTTTATAAACCCTGGGCAGGCAGCTCCAGACATGAGAACTCTCAAACCAGTAAGGGGAGATTTTCAGTAAGAAGACAGATTTCATTTTAGTGGAAGGCAGAGCTGTGTAACCCCCAACACTGCCCAGCAGTGGAAATGTAAAGAAGCTCCATTCCTGTTTTCTGAGAGGTTTTAAAATCACATACAGGTGTTGGTCTCTATCAGATACCCTGTCTGTATCTACTGAGGTAATCTCATGCTTTTCTGTCTTTAATCCATTGAAGTGTTTTAAAATGTTAAACAGTACTGAAATTCTTGAAATAAACTATTTGAATGAGTTAACGTTCTTTTGTAATGCTCTGTTGGATCCAGTTAGGCAGTTTCTTATTTTAGGAGTTTTACATCTATGCATATATGTGAAACAGGACTTTAATGTTCATTTAAAAAATTATTCATACCTGCTTTTGGAATAAAAATTATACTAGTCTTACAAAATGAGTTGAGTGTCCCTTTTTATTTTCTGGAACAAATTTATCTAAGATGGTATTGTTTGAAAGTTTGGTAGACTTTGCCCATAAAACCATGTGGGCCTAGAACTTTTGCGGGAGGGAGGGTCACTAATTACCACTTTCTTAGGGTTTCAATCTCTTCAAATTTTCTATCTTCATTTGCCACCTTCAGCGTTTAGGGTCTCCAGGAAATTAAACCATCGAGGGTGGTGGTTCAAGCATGGGTTTTAAAAACTAACGGGCCTGGATTTGAATCCCAAATCTGCCACTGCTGGTTGTAACGTACTATTTCTGTGCCTCAGTTTTCTCATCTGCAAAAATTATTTTGTTGTGGGGAGTGTGCCTGTTACACAGAATTTAATAGGTATCAGCAGTCATCTTTTTTTGTGCCAGGTTTACTTCAGAATCTACGGCCCCCTGCCTAGAGCAGTGCTTGATCTTGAATGATGCTTTCTGGTGGAGGAGGGGGCGTAGTGTAAGAAAGCCGATTTTAGAGCAGGAAGATGGAAGAGGTGACACAGGGAGAGGGTGGGGAGTGCCTTCCAGCCGGGTAACCAGGTAGCAAGGGTTCTTACAGGGAAGAAAGACTGATGGCTGTTTTCTTCTTTACAAAAGCAAACAAGCCGAGGTTGGCTGTGTTCTGTTGCCTTTTGATATGGTATGAAATAGTGAAGAACAAGGGCTCTCATAAATCCTAATTCATATGTAGGCTCAACGTGCAACCTGGTAGAACCTTAGGGTAAACTGTGTCTTCTCCAAACCAGAATCAGACGCTGCCAGTTTATGGACGTAAGTGTGGAAATCATCACAGCATCTTAGGGGTGGAAGGCCCCTTCACAGTGCCTGGTCCGGCGCCTGCCCTGAGGCAGCGTCTGCTGACGAACGTCAGTCAGGGTGCCCTGGTGCCTCGTGCCAGCACCGCGTGGAGCACCAGCCAGGCTGGGGAGGTGTGGAGTAGGCTGGCCCTGCTTTGCGGTCAGTGGAAGACAGGAGCGTGAGTTAGAAAGAACAACTCTACCTAAATTACTTCCTGCAGAAGCAGGAGTGGTCTTGCCGACAGTACGGCATCGAGTCCATTAGTTCTCTGACTGTAACCCGGTGATCCCAGCCGGGTGGGTGAGCTCCCTGGACCACGCCCCTGGGCAGAGTAGGGTGGCGGGCTTCGCTGATGTCCGGAAGAGTCACGCTTGACGTGTGCGCTTCGTGACAGCACTGACATCATCTGTTTTTAACCATCATTGATCCTAATGTCATTGCTTTTTTTTAAAGCTCCATTTCATTTCCAATTACTTGGCTGCATTCCAAAATGAATTTGAAAACCTCAGTAATGAAGAAAAGTCCGTTATAGAAGAAGAAATGTTGCTTGAAGTCAATAGGTAATTTTTTTCCTTTGTCGGTTTGTAACAATAGCTTCCCTCTTTAGAGTGCGTACTTGGGATGCCTCCTTGCAAACAGGAGTATTTTAGGAGCTCCCTCACGACTATACATCTCGAGGTCTTGTACTTTGTCAAAAACAGAACATTTGGTTCTTGTCCACGTGGCTGAGTGTGTTCGGATCCCCCCGATATCAGCACACGGCCAGTGAGGAGAGCAGGGTCTGGTCTGTGCACTAGGTCAGGGCGTAGGTAATTTTTTTCCTTTGTCGGTTTGTAACAATAGCTTCCCTCTTTAGAGTGCGTACTTGGGATGCCTCCTTGCAAACAGGAGTATTTTAGGAGCTCCCTCACGACTATACATCTCGAGGTCTTGTACTTTGTCAAAAACAGAACATTTGGTTCTTGTCCACGTGGCTGAGTGTGTTCGGATCCCCCCGATTTCAGCACACGGCCAGTGAGGAGAGCAGGGTCTGTGCACTAGGTCAGGGCACGTGGGTGGCGTTCCGAACCCTCATCCCCGCCGCGGACTCTGCTGCACAGCCGCTGCCACCGGGGCCTGCTCACTCTTCTCACTCGTGCTCCTGGAGAGCTGGGTGCCACCGAGTAACATGGTTCTCCTAGAAAAGAATTAAAAATCTGTGTTCTCAACAGCTGCCAAAGCAGGGCTGAGAAAGCTCCAGATTCCGCAGAGGTCTAGATCGCTGTGTGCTCACACTCACTCATCTCTTTGGTCACGAGGCCTGACTCATTCCTAATCTTTGGGGTCTTCCCTGAGATTATTTGTTAACAGTGACGGTTTGAGTGACTGTGGCCCTCCTCCCTCGGCATAGAGCACCTCCTTGGTGTCCTCGGAACTGTCCACAGTCCTCTCGTTGAGCTGAGGCCACCCCGGCGGCCCCTCAGCTCCACCTGCACGAGAGAGCTTCCCTCCCTGGTTCTTGATCGGATGGAAATAGGAAAGCGGAGGTGGAGGAGACCCAGACAGAAAGGGTAGCACCAGGGGATCTAGTGGGTCAGGGATGAAGAGAAGCAGAGTCAGGTCTGGTGAGGGCCCCGAAGCCCTCGTTCCTGAATTAGAGCTTTATCTTCGTTGTTTTGAGAAGAACTTGGATTCGCAGTGAAGAGGAGGATGGCACAGCCTAGAGGTGGGGACCTGGCCACACCCTCCTGATTCACTTCCGGGGGAGAGGGGGATGGGGAACGGCAGCAGGCTGTCCGGAGGCCCGCGCTCTCCTCCACCTGTTGCTGGTGGGGTAGGGGCCGCCGAGGCTGTGCGCTCACACGCGTGGCAGAGGGTTTCTCTCCCCGTGTGACCCACGCTTCGCCAGCAGCGGCCACTGAGGCCTCCGGGCGGGTCCTGCGAGTGTCGTTCCGTGTGCCAGGGACAGGGAGTCGGGGTGTTCACACCTGCAAGGTCACTGGCCCGCAGTGGGGCGAGCACGGCTGTGGCCCCCCGCTGCCCTGTGGCTGGCTGGGGAATACCGTCCCACTGGGTCGGCCAAGGCAGACAGTGTGCACCCAGATGAGCTAGAACGTCCATCTGGCAGGAAGTGACATCATCGCTCCTCCAACTGGTCCCACACATCTCATGTGCATTTCCTGCTTTTGTAATTACAGGTTTGCCCTTGCGTCCCATTTCTTCTGGGGACTTTGGTCCATCGTACAGGCCAAGATTTCATCCATTGAATTTGGGTACATGGTATGTTTTGGGGGTGGTTTTTCTCTTCTGCTCCCAGGAAAGAAATGCTTCCATGTACGTGAATGCTCGGCAGTAAATGCCTGTTCCTTCCAGGGGGTTACCTGTTCCCCTCCGAATACCTGAACCAGGTGACCAGCACCAGGACAGCGGGCTCCCCCCGGGGAAGCTGAGGGAGAAAGGAAGGCTGCATAATTGAAGCCACTTTTGCTGATGCTGTGTCTGCCTGTGGAAGTTGCCCTCACTCCCAGGGCCAGCAGGTCCCGCCTCCGCTGCTTCAGAGAAGTGCTCTGTGGTCCTGTGGTTCTGATGGGGGATGTAGAAATCCAGACCCTTGAGGTCCAGCCCCGACCTCAGTCCCTTCTGACAGAAGGGACACTGAGTGAAGGAATGGGGGTGGGGGTACCTACCGTGCCTTGTTTTATTCACCTGTTATCACCCCATCCTCTGGCCTACAGCACCCGACCTAAGAGTTGGAAGCTGGTGCTGATTGAGTTAGACCCCCTTTGGTGCAGCAGGTTTGTACCAAACCAGGCTGTCTTTTTATTCTAACCTAGGCGCTGTCCTCGGCATTTTACTTTGCTCCGTAGCGAGTGGTTGGGGGTCTCCTGGGGCAGGGGTACACACGGGTGTAGTGAGCACCTTGCTTTGGGACAGGTGGTGGGAAAGGACTGGTGCATTTTGTTCTCCTCGGTTCTCAGTGAGGATGGTTTCTGCTTCTAGGCAGGTTTGGTAATGCACAGATGCTCTTAGGCAAAAGAAGGGGAAATTTGGATTTTTAAAGCAGATTTGGAGTCATGCATGGTTAGATGTTACTGTGAGACAAAATGGACTTCAGAGAAGGAAAACCACCGAAGGTAGAGAAGGGCGTTGCATCCTAGTGAAGGCATCACTTCATCTGCAGGACATAGACCCTCAGTGTGTGTGCCCCTGAATTCTTCAAAAGACACAGAGCAGGGACTTCCCCGGCGGTCCAGTGGTTAAGACTGCACGCTTCCACTGCAGCGGGCACGGGTTCCATCCCTGGTCAGAGAACTAAGATCCCACAGGCCGCACAGCACGGCCAAAACAAAACAGACCGAAACAAAAGACATAGAGCAAAAAGTGACAAAGCTGAAAGGAAAGAGGGGCACATTCACCAAGTAGATTGCACACCTCTAGGTAGCGGGTGGACCCGAGAAACCCTGCCACAGGCAGGGTGGACACCTGAACCTCACCCCAGCCAGCTCGACCTGACGAACACGTGTGCAGCCCAAACAGCTGCAGGACAGACATCCTTTTCAGAGAACGTGGAGTCTTCGTCACGATGGGCCACAGGCTGGGCTGTGAAACAGGCCTCAAATTTACTGCAGAGTAAGTTCTCTGACCACAGTGCAATTTAATTGGAAATCAGTAACCCAGTAACCACAAAAATATCTGGAGAATTCTCAATTATTTGGAAATTAAACTGTATACTTCTAAATAAACCCTGAATCAAATGAGAAATTACAAGGACAATTAGAAAATATTTGGAATTATAATAAAAACACAACATACCAGAATTTGTGGGATGCAGCTAAAGCAGCATTTGGAAACTTACGGCTTTGCAGCTTAAATGTTGTCTTGGATATGAAGAAAGTTCTCAAGCCAGTGATATAAGCTGCTACCTTGAGAAGCTAGAAAAGAGGAAAACCAGTTAAGCCCAAAGTAGATAGAAGTAGAATGAAGGTAAGAGCAGAAATCATTGAAATATAAAATGGACAAAAAAATAGAGAAAATGAATGATACCACAAAAGTATTTATAAACCTCTGGCTGTACTAAGCAAGAAAGAAAAGAGAAGACAAACATTACCAAAACCGGGTACAAAGAGAGGCCATCACTACAGACTCTATAGATGTTCAAGTAGAAGACGATGATGAACAACTCTGCCCGCAGATTTGACAACCTGCCTGAAATGTGCCAATTCCTTGGAAGATACAGATGACCAAAGCTGACTTAAGAAATGGCCATATAGTTATTAAATAAGTTGAACTCATAATCAGAAACCTATAGAGTTGGGACTTCCCTGGTGGCGCAGCGGTTAAGAATCCGCCTGCCAATGCAGGGGACACGGGTTCGAGCCCTGGTCCGGGAAGATCCCACATGCCGCGGAGCAACTAGCCTGCACGCCACAACTACTTAGCCTGTGCTCAAGAGCTCTCGAGCCACAACTACTGAAGCCCGCGCACCTAGAGCCCGTGCTCCGCAACAAGAGAAGCCACCGTGATGAGAAGCCACCACGATGAGAAGCGCACCGCGATGAAGGGTAGCCCCCGCTCGCCGCAACTAGAGAAAGCCCGTGCGCAGCAGCGAAGACCCAGAGCAGCCCCCAAAATAAATAAATAAGTAAATTTAAATCGACTATACTTCAATAAAATTAAAAGTTAAAACGCACACTTACCATACAACCCAGCAGTCCCTCTCTTTGGTATTGATCCAAGAGAGATGAAAGCCTATTTCCACGCCAAGACTTGTGTTCAAGGGCTCACAGCAGCTTTATTTTCAGTAGCCCCAAACTGGAAAAGAACCTACATGCCCATCAGCAGATGAATGGGTGAACACACTATGTTGGAGCCGTATCATGGAAAACTACTCAGCCACGAACACTGCCGCCCACGGCAGTGTGGATATGTCTTAGACACAAGCCAGATACCAGAGGGGACGTAGCGGATGATTACATTCACGTGGAAGCTTTCTGTCGCGATCTGGTGGGCTTGACTGCAGAGACCCAGGAGGACTTTGAGGGTGATTGTGGTGTTGGTGTTGAGCTAGGTGTGTGCATTAGTGAACACCACACATTTTAAATGAGTTAAGTTTTGTGGTATATAAATTATACCTCAGCGTTGATTTTCTTTGAAGGGACGTTGTAATCTTGGCAGTTAGCACTGCAGACTTTTCGATTTGGAGTGGTCCTTAAGAGACTGTGTTCCGCACACTGGTGGGCAGACGGGGGAAGGGACCCAGGGGCCCGGTGGCTGGCCAGGTTTTCTCACTTCCCTCCTGGTGTCCTTTTAGTAATCGTGCTGCAGCAAACAGGTGGCACCTGCCGTCTGTCTACACTTGCTAACGCCCCAGGGACCTTGGGCTTTGACAGAGAAGCCTCCGTTGTGCCCGTCAGTCTGCGTCTGTAGCGTTCAAGGTGAATGAGTCGGTGAACCATGCTGCACCAGATACACAGACAGAAGTCCCGTCTCCCGTCTGGGATGGCAGGGCCGGGCCGGCGCAGCTGATCGAGCGGGGGACGTTGAGGGTAAAGGGAAGGCGGTGACCGGGGCAGCTGCCAGCGGGAGAGGACCGTCCTGAGAGCAGCGCGGCTCCTGGATGGCCTGCAGCACACAGAGCTGCTCTGCTCTGCTCTGTGCCGGGGGGCGGGCGGGACCCTTGGTGAGGCCCCTCTTCCTTCTGTCTCCTAGGAGTATGCCCAAGCCAGGTTCGACGCCTATTTCGACCAGAAGAGGAAGCTTGGGGTGTGACTGGGGAGGCCTGCCTGCGCTGCCTCCCTGGACTGCGCGGGGGCGGCCAAGCCCGAGCGTCCCTCTGTGCTCCGACTACTGTACCTGCAGCAAGAAGGCTCGGACGTCTCGCTGCCGAACACAGATGTGTGTGATGCGAAAGACTGTATTAAAATTGAGGAACATTTATGTCATACCTCGTTTACGATTTCACTAGGACTCTGACCTGAGATCAGGAAGCAGAATTATAGTGCACTAGTGCAATAGTGCAACATCTCAGACCCCCTTAATCTAGAGAAGGCATTTTCTACTTCAGTCAGGTGGGGCAAACAGCAAGAGTAAGCAGTGTCACTGCAGGTGCCTTTTTGGTTAATGTTGCTCTTTCAAGGATGTTAATGACCGCGCTGGTCAACAGTGCTGACCGGGCTTCCCGTGGGTAACGGGTGTGTGGGGCGGCGAGTGGGCGGCGACACTGCCGATGCCCCGCGGCCTGACCGGGGTCCTGGGAGACGCAGACCGGCCCCGAGGTGCGGGGTGCCCGGAGGCGGGGGTGACTGGCCGCCCGCCGCCCGCTCCCTGTCGTCCGTCCGCGTTTCCCTCTGCCGGTGAATCTCGGATGAATCTCACCCTAACTGGATGCAGCCCCGCCACGCCCTCTAACTGAAAGTGCTTTACTAACCCTGGCCCTGGGGCAGGCAGTGGGCGTGGCCACAGAGGGCCAGCGGGCTGCACGGGGACATGTGGACACACATGCCCCCCCGCCCCCGGCCCAGTCGGCTTTCCTGGCAGGGAGCGGGCTGCTTTGTCCCACACTCTGCAGCCTTTTCCCCGCCACCTCTGCTCAGCCTGGAGCTGGGCTCTTGTGACAGGGCCGGCTGCCCGCCCCCAGGCATGGTCGTGCCCCAGGGAAGCCTCCTGCCGCCCCGGTGCTGGGCTGCGGGCGGGAAGCCTTGCCCTCACTGCTCCCCGGTGTACCTCATGTGGTCGTTCTGGTGGGAAACCGCAGCCCGTATGTGGAGTATAGGGGCGGGGATAGAGTATAGCTGTGAAATCCGTATGTATTAAAAGTCCTTTGGGATAAATTCTTTTTTTTTTTTTTTTCCACTCTGAACTCTTATTTGAATTGTTTTTTGTGCATACATTCCTGCTACCACAAAGACTGTACTATACAAACAATAAAAAAGGTAAAAGCCCATCATCCTCTGCTGTCACCCTCGGATGCATCCCTAGTCTCGGGGAGGTCTCCGGTGCGTCCACCCGGCTCCGGAGGCAAAGCCCTTGGGCAGGAGGAGGGAGGGGAACACTGGGCTGTCCGGGAGGTAACTGAACGGCTGGGCCAGGGCAGGAGGGAGACTTTCCACTGCCCGGCCTTCTAGACACCGAAAGTCTTAACCAGGTGAGTGTGTTATGATATCCAAGCAATAAAACTGAGTCCTAGGGGCTTCCCTGGTGGCGCAGTGGTTGAGAATCCGCCTGCCAATGCGGGGGACACGGGTTCGAGCCCTGGTCCGGGAAGATCCCACGTGCCGCAGAGCAGCTAAGCCCGTGCGCCACAACTACTGAGCCTGCCCTCTAGAGCCCGCGAGCCACAACTACCGAAGCCCGTGCGCCTAGAGCCCGTGCTCCGCAACAAGAGAAGCCCCCGCAGTGAGAAGTCCGCGCACCGCAACAAAGAGCAGCCCCAGCTCACCGCAACTAGAGAAAGCCCGCGCGCAGTAATGGAGACCCAGTGCAGCCAAAAATAAAAAATTTAAAATAGATACATAAATAAACTGAGCCTTAGATGCTGTTGCCCTGTGTGTGAGATCGTAGAACACAGCTCCCAGGTCCTGCCTGTGCCCACAGGGCCCGACCGGCCTTGCCCGCCCCCTCCCCCAGCCTCTCTCGTCCCCAAGACGCCAGACCCTCTCGCGCTTTCCTCTGCCAGGCGGCTTTGGGGTCAGGCTCCCTCACATCCCCTGGCTGGTGTCACTTTCATTCTCTGTATGTGGAATTCCTGGGATGCCCATCTGTTCTTTCAGCCTTCCACCTGGATTAGACCTTACGCTCGCTCGCGGAGCAGGCCTGTCCCCAGTGCAGGTGACCCCCCCGTCCCTGTGTCTCCTGACGTGACCCCCACGCCCCAGGGGCGCCCCCTCCAGTGCCTTTGCGCATGCTGGTTCCACAGCAACCAGCCCTCTCCAGCCAGGCTGCCAGCCGTCCACGCGTCAAAGCGTCTCCCTGGGGTCACACCTGCCGCCCACCCCTGAAACATGCCACGTTCTCGGCGCTGAGCACCTGCTTACCGTTCCCCTCACCTGCCCCACCCTGCAAGTCTCTGCACAGCCCTGCTCCCCAGGAAGGCAGAGCTTGGAGCCCTGAGCTTGGGCCAGATCCTGAGACGCACACTGCTCCCTCTGTTCCTAACCAGACACTGCTCTCAACGTTTCTTGGAGCCAAGTCCCTGCCAGGCGTGTCATACCGCAGCCAGACAGCCCCTCATACCCCAGCCCAGCATCTGGGGGCCCTGAGCGGGGCAGCCCTGGGCTCTGGAGGGACAGGCTCCTCCCGGCAGCGGGCCAGACGAGAGCCACGGTGACGGGGCCAGGCCTCCCGGCTCGCGGCGCCCAGGACGTCTCTGCCTTCAAGGCAGCCTTTGTTCCCGGGGCCTCCAGCCGGAAGAACCGCTTGGCAGCTCCTCAGCAGGAGAAAACGAGGCCTCTGAGAAGCACTGGCTCTGCCACTCAGCCGGTGGTGGGACCCAGACCAGAGAGGCCCGAGGATGCCACCTCCCTCCCACCAGCGGAAGGATGGCCTGGGAGCAGGGCTGCCCACCAGGGAGGGATGGGGGAAGACTGGCCTCTGGGGAGGCAGGGCCTGGAGTCCGGCTCTGCCCTTTTCTGAGCTTCAGAGCCCTGGGCAATTCTCAGGGTGCCCTGGACGAGCCTCTGCCCTTGTCTGCGGGAAGGTGGCCTTGGGTGTGACACCACTGTCCCACGTGGAGTGCCGGGTCCGGCTCAGGTGTCCCAGGCTGCTCTCTGCTGCAGAGCATCTTGAGTGCCGGGGGCCAGCGCCAGCACAGGGACGTGAGAATATTGGCCGGCTGGTGCCAGGCATCACCCTCCATACCCAGGCTAGCCCAGACATCATCGTACAGCCAGTTTGCATATCCCCAAGGATGGGGAGCTCACTCCCCCTGGCCCAGCCTGGGAGGACAATCTTTCTGAGCTAGAGTGTACTGGAAACAGCCCTCCCTGGTCCTAGTTCTGCCCCCCTTCACCCCAAGAGTCTGGGATCGTTGCAGATGTGCTCGTGGGTCCTCTCCTGACATCCTGAGGCCCCAGATCGTAGGCCAGTGGCTCCCACCTTCCCCCACCCCACACCAACTTCAGCTGCAGAGACAGACGTAAGGGAGACGGGCACAGAGGCTGGCATGCTGTCCATCCAACCAAAAGGTTCCCAGGGGCAGGACCAGCCCACGCCACAGCCCAGGCTCCCCCACACCCAGCCTCCCCAGCCCCTGCCTCCCAGACAAGACCAAGACACGGGCCCTGGGCCTTCCCCTTTATTTCTTCCCTGCTCAGCAGGGCAAGGGCAGGGCCGTGGGTACTATTCACCCTCCACGGCGAAGGTGAAGGGGCTCAGCTTGTAGCCAGTACCCGAGTAGAACTTGTTCTGGAACTCCACCCTGGGGTGAGAAGGGAGAGCTGGTGAGGGGACGCCCCCCGCGGCCTCCCCGCCGTGCCGCCCACACCAGCCGGGCGGCCACTCACCAGTGCAGCCGCAGCGCGTGCAGGAAGGCCGAGAGCCCCTCCATCACCAGCAGGATGGCCACGGTCATCACGGCGAAGGCGGCGAACACGGGGACCAGCACCACGGCCGCCACACCCATCTCGCCGCCCAGGCTCAGGCCGGCTCGCAGCACCATGGCCCACAGGACCTGTGACAGCTCTGCAGGTGGAGGAGGGAACCGTGGCGCCCACCAAGCCACCTCGGCGTCCCGAAGCCCGCCCTCCCCGACGTCCCCCCTTTACAGACAGGGACACTAAGAAGCGACCAGAGGAGGCCACCCATCCAGCAGCCGGGTGCGGGCAGGAGCCGGGACTCACGGGCGTGGGCCAGGCTCAGGGCCCAGAGGCGCAGGTAGGAGGCCGTGTTGGAGATGCAGCCCAGGCAGAACTCGATGGTGTGGATGGCTTGGTGCATGAACACCTCGGACAGGACAAACTGGGGGGACAGGCGGCAGTGAGGGGCGAGCGGGGCCGGCAGCCATCCCCCACTCAGGAAGGCACAGTACCCACCTCGGCCTCCGCCTGGTCCCCTGGGCATCCTGCCTTCTCCTCATCAGAGCCCTGGCTGGCCAGGGACGTGTCAGGCAGGTCCAGAAGCCGGGCCGTGTCCTTATCCTAGAGGTGGAGCAGCGGCATCACGGACCCCCAGCCCCAGATGGGGCTCACGCCCCGGGCAGGACCCCGCCCCCAGGCTCCCCTGCCTCTACCGGCTGTGGGCTCCTCCGAGAGTGGCAGCGGCGGTGCTCCCGGCACAGGAACAAGGGCGTGCCGAGCAGCAGGACGGGCACCATGGCCAGGGCCAGGACCACCAGCGTGGGCTGCACCACCTCCTGCGGGGGAGGGGGCGATGGTCAGCGAGCCACCAGCCGGCCACCAGCCAGCCGGCCACCAGCCAGCTCGGGCCGCGCGATTCGCCGGGGGGGTGCCCAGGGAGCCCGCAGCCCACTCCAGCCCAGGGCCCCTCGCTAGGCAGGGACGTCGCCCCGTGTGGAATTCCTCTGGGCATAGAAGCCGCCACCCCTGCTGGGAGCTCCCAGGGAGGCCCCTCGACCTCCCTGTCTCTCGGCCTCAGGCCTGCATCCCACCTCTGGGACGAGGATCCTGCAGCTGAGAGGCCCAGACACCAGGGGAGCCCGGGGCGGGGTGTGAGGCGCCCCCCCCTCCGCCCCGCCCCAGCCGACCTGCCCGGAGAACAGCGGCCGGTTGGTGGGGCTGCTGGAGAAGAGGAACATGTTGATGAAGTGGATGAGGATGCTGGGGGCCGAGGCGGCGCCGGCGGCCGTGACTCGCAGCCACTTGTAGGCGACCAGGAAGACGAGGTAGCCGAACAGCCCCAGCAGGAAGACCAGCTCGGGGAGGGTCTCCAGCAGCAGCCGGTGCCACTGACCGAAGTGCCTGGGGCAGAAGGGGAGCCGGGTCACCAGGTCGCCCTGGCCCTGCCCGGCGCCCCACGCCAAGGCCGCCCGGTCCTCACACGTGGTTGAAGACTCCCAGGACCACCCCGAAGGTCATGTGGGTGACCCCCAGGATGACGGACATCTTCATCTTGAAGGAGTTGAGGAAGCTCAGGTGGTTGACAGCCAGGCTCCAGACCTGCGGCGGCGGGAGAGACGGGTGTCGTGAAGGGGCCTCTCCACCCGCGTCACCCCCACTGGCCTGTTTGCCCCCCCAGGGCCTCCGCACAACCCGTCACCCGCCCGACGAGGGGCAGCAGAGGGGAACGGTTAAGAGCACGGACTGGGCCGGGCCGCCTGGGCCCCAGCCCCAGTCCCTCCTAGCCGGGTGGCCTTGGGCGTGTAACCTCAGCTTCCTCACCTGTAAAATGGGGACAGTACTGACGTGCTCCCGTGGAGCTGTCACAAGGACTAGACATAGAATCAATTCAACGAGGGCTCAGAGCGGTGCCTGCCTGGCAGAGGGGACTACGGAGCGCTGCCCTTATTAGGACTCGCTTCTCTGCTCTTCAAGTGGCTGCCGTGCAGGCCCCCCCGCCAGGCAGGCCCCCCGCCGCCAGGCAGGCCCTGGCCTAGGGGGGCTCCGGGCTCCTGCACCCGGAACCGGGCCTGGGGCTCGGGAGGGGCCGGGCGAGCGGGGAGCCCCGGACCCGCCCTCCCGCCCGCCACCGCCTCCGACAGGCGGCCGGGACTCACCGGGTCGATGCCGAAGGGGTACGGTCCCAGGAAGACGCCGGTGACGTTGGGGTCCAGGGAGAGCAGCGGCTGCTGGGCCAGGAAGGCGTCACTGTGACAAGAGCAGGCGGGCTGGTCAGGGGCCCGGGGGCCTCGGGGCTGCGGGGCGGGCGCGGCCGGGCCTCACCTCCAGCCCGACTGGTTGGCCATGGCCGCCACGCTCCAGCCCGAGGGGAAGACGGCCGTGGCGCAGCTGAAGCACTCGTTGTAGATGAAGCCGGTGTAGACGGAGAACAGGCCCATAAGCAGGAGCAGGTAGCGGCCCCCGAAGAAGGTCCTCCAGATCTGGGGGTGCAGGCGCGGTGAGAGCCGGCCTGGGCCCCCTGCTCTGCCCGGACGCCCCCCCGCCCCTGCCCCCGCACCACCCACCCCCTGTCGCCGCCCACCTCGTTCTGCGCCGTCTTCACGGCTGGCCGGTTCTCGGCCAGCACCATGGCCAGGGCGAAGAGAAACATGAGCAGCCCGTGGCCCACGTCGCCGAACATGACGGCGAAGAGAAAGGGGAAGGTGATGATGGTGTAGGGCGCTGCAGGCAGAGGGGCCACGCGGTCAGCCAGGACCCCCATCCCTGTACAGGATGCCACAGAGGCTCCCCAAGCCAGGCTCCGGGGCCCCGGGAGACATGAAAGTGGTGTAGCCAGGCAGGGATGCCACACCGCCTGCCTGCACTCAAGATCCAGGCACTTACTAGCTGTGCAACCTTGGGCTAGTGTCTTAACCTCTCTGAACCTCCGATGCCCCATCTGCAAAATGGAGATAAAAATACCACCACTTTACAGGGCTGTTATAGATGAGTTTATCCACGGACAGTACCTGGGAGACCATAAATGCTCGATCTAACGTTAGCAGTTCTAGCTATTATTATTTACGAGAAGAGCTTAAAGCAGAAGCACAGAGTGCCCAGTGGTGGTCCTGGCTGGCCCATGGCAAGTTCCAGAAGGCCGAGCTGGTCACTTAACCTCTGGGGCCTCAGCTGCCCTTTAGTAAAATGGGGAAATTTTCTCATAGGTGTTAGGACTCTAATGCACATCCCAGTTATGGGTTGAACTGTGTCCCCCACCCCAACAAAAGATATGTTGGAGTCCTAACCCCCAGTACCTTAGACAGTGACCTTATCTGGAGATACAACCTTTACAGATGTAACCCAGTGAAAATGAGGTCATTAGGGTGGGGCCTAATCAAATATAACTGGTGTCCCTATAAAAAGGGGGAAACTTAGACCTTAGACACATGCACTGGGAGAATGCCACACGAACGTGAAGACAGCTGTCTGCAAGCCAAGGAGAGAGGCCTGAACACATTCTCCCTCACAGCTCTCAGAAGGAACCAGCCCTGCCGACACCTTGATCTCAGACTTCCAGCCCCCAGAACTGAGTGACAATAAATACCTATCGTTTAAGCCGCCCCATCTGCGATGCTTTGTTACAGCAGCCCTAGCAAACGAATACCTCCGCAAAGCTATTGCTTTGAGAGCTGGTGGCGTATTACCAGCCGTGGTTATCTGGCGATCAGGCCTGCTCTAACTGGACTGGCATCCGCTAACGCAGAGGGACTAGAGGCAGGTGAAATGGGCTGGGGGCCCCACGTCAAGCTCCCATATGCTGGTCCTGCGGGGTCAGCAGGCCCCAGAGGACCACGTGGCCCTGGTCTCAGTCCACACGGCCCTGGATTCCATCCTCATGTGCTGCCTGTACCGCCCCGGGGACCCCGAACCCTGCCTCTTGTCCGCTGGATGAGGCAGGACCCCTCCCTGGCCTCCCATAAGGGACCTCATTACGGTTCACCCTCACACCCATTCTTTGGGCTGACACAGCGACGCACTGCAGCCCCTACCCAGTGACACGGGGGACGCTGGGCCACTGGCCACACCGCAGCCAGCCTGCTGCAGGGAGGGTGGTGTCTGGAGGGAGAGGAACGGGGCGGATGACAGGCCAGGTCCCACAGGCCTCAGGAAGGAGGAGGGGGCCAGGAAGGGAGGAAAGCCAGTGCCTGCTGCCCTCGGGACGGGCACTGGCAAACGGGAGGGGGCTGCCACCACCCAGCTCCAGCCTGTCGGAGGTGGGCCATGTCGCCAAATCTCTCGCCTTTCGCCAGTCTTGAGAAGATGCAGACTTTTGCGAAAACTCCCACTTTAAACCCTGGCACCCGCAGCAGACACTGAGGCTCTGCCCGGGCGGCCGCAGCTCCCTTGGCAGCTCTGTGCAACCCTCTGCCCAGTGGGCCACTTACAGAGCAGCAGCCTCGCCAGGCCAGGGAGCACCCAGGTGGACGTGCCTGGAGCTGACGGCCTCACCGCCCACCCACGAGGGCTGGCAGACGACTGAGGGCGCTGGGTTTGAAAGCCCTGCTCATCAGCCTTGAGGTGGACACACCATAGTGTCCTTCATGCTCTAGAGCTCCCTGCAGGCTCAGGCTGAGGCTGGACTCCACCTGAGACTGGCCCTACTCAGCTCTCCCCTTCCTGCCTGCTTCCCCGTCCCCTGAGGTCCCTTACTGGTTTCTCCCAGGAACACCTCTCTTAATAGGCCACTTGCATCAGAGACCCCATCTCAGGGTCTGCTTCTGGGAGAACCTGACCTGGGGCTGCACCCAATTCAAACCTTTCAATGTGGCCAGGCAACGTGGCCAAGCAAAGCACATCTGCAGACTCTGGCTGGCCTCGTGGGCCGCTGGTTTGCAACCTTTGGCGATCATTAATCTTCCCAACACCGCTCAGGTATGTACCATTATCCCCATTTTATAGATGAGGAAACTGAGGCTCAGAGAAGCTAAGAAACTCATCAAAGTAAGTGAGTAGGACCTCCAACCTGGGCCATTCCTACCGCAAAGCTGCTATTCTTTGCACAACTCTGCTGGTTCCCCTGTTAGCTTAACAGCAGGGCAGTGGGGGTGTTTGCGGGGGATAAACGTGAAGCGCCTCCGCCGGACCCCCAAGAGCATGACCGGGAGTGCGCCTCTCATCTGAGGAGGGCAGGACAGGCCCAGTGCGGGGACGCAGCCCTCCCAGGCTTCCACCCGGGGCAGCATCTGAGCCTCCCGAAGGCCGGGGCTGTGGGATGTGGCGGCTCTCACCGGGGTTGACCTCCTGGTAGCGGCCCACGCCGTAGGCGTCCACGATGCCCTGGAAGCTGGCCGTGAAGCGGTTGGTACGGATGAGCGTTGGGGGCATGTCCCGGCAGGGGATGCGGTGAACCACGGCGCTCACGCCCGCCTCGCTCTGGGGCACCCGGCAGGCAGGCAGACAGACAGACAAGACTGATGGCAGGGCCCTTCAGGGACCCTCGGACCCTCCAGCCAGGCCAGCAAGAGATGGAGAGCATTCCGGGGACTCGCTGGGTGGGAGCCAGGGGACCCCGGGCAGCCCCTCGTCTCCCTGTGAAATAGCATGAGCAGCCCCACCTGCCCCAGTTCAGGGGGATCCAGGGAGGGCCAGAGACTGGCCCAGAAGTCACTTGGGAAACAGAAGCGTGCTTCTTCCCATCCAGGTGGCCCGGGAGAGGGAGCCCCGTTGCCACAGGTGAGCACCTACCACGGCGACCCCTGGAAGCAGGGTCAGCAAACCCATTTCACAGATGAGCCCAAGGCTCCCTCCAGTTGGCCCAAGGTCACAGGGCCAGTACCTGCAGAGCCTGGATTTGAACCCGGTTTCTAACTTAACACCCAGTGCAGCTTCCAGGGTGTGACGGCCCATCCCAGGGCCTCTGGGAAGTCAGGGCAGGGAGAGGGCTCGCTGGGCCAGGGCCGTCACGGTGGACTCCCTGGAAGAGGATGAGCCCCGGCAAAGGCATGGCGCTGATGGCACCGGGAATGGGAGATGTGTCGTGCGGAGGAAACCAGCCCCTGCCTGGCAGCAGGGGAGGACGGGAGACCCCCCACCCATGCTCACCGAGCTGCCCTGCAGCGCCTGCTGCAGGGTGGGCAGGTCGCGCGTGGCACACCAGGCCTCGGCGATGAGGCACTTGTGCGTGGTGCTCACGCTGCACTGGTTGAGGGCCAGGTACACGGCCTTCATCTTGCGGATCTGCACCTGCCAGGGCGGCAACAGTCTCTGCACCCGGCCCAGCACCTGGCTCAGGAAGCGCTCCGTCTCACCCAGGACCTGCGGCCAGAGCAGGCGGTCAGGAGGAGTGGCGGGGTGGGGGAGGCTCACGCTGCACTGGTTGAGGGCCAGGTACACGGCCTTCATCTTGCGGATCTGCACCTGCCAGGGCGGCAACAGTCTCTGCACCCGGCCCAGCACCTGGCTCAGGAAGCGCTCCGTCTCACCCAGGACCTGCGGCCAGAGCAGGCGGTCAGGAGGAGTGGCTGGGGGGGAGGAGGAGCGGGGGTGGGGGGCGGGGAGGGGTGTCAGGAGGGGAGGGGCCGGGGGAAGGCAGGGGTCCAGCCAGGCCACGGGCGCCCACCTCCTGCAGCTCTAGGCTCTGCTGCTGCAGCTGTTGCAGGGCTGTGCGGCGGGCCTCCTCCTGCTCCACAAATGGGAAGACATGGCAGTGGAAGCTGGCAGGGAGGAGGGGGGAGGTGAGGTGGGCACAGGGTCCAGGTCTTGCACAGGCTGAGTCTAAAGGGAGCCCGCAGGGCAGTGTGGCAGACAGAGGGGGCTCGGTGGAGGTGACACGCAGGGGCCCGGGCACGAGGGCGGCGGGTGGCCAGCCCCCCCACCCGATGGGGGCTCACCAGTCGGTGATCTTGTGGATCTTCCGCCCGATCTGCTCGCCCCAGTAGGAGATGAGGAAGGTCATCCACGTCGCCGGCTCCCCCTGCCGGAGCGGGGCCCAGATCAGCCTGCAGCCCCGGCTCCAGCCAGGATGCACCCCGGCCCGTGCGCTCCCGCCCGCTCACCGTCACGGGGTCCTCCAGCTGCTGCTGCATCTCCCTGAAGCTGGCGATGAGGAAGCCGCGGCAGGCCCTCCAGAGCAGGCGCTCCAGGGCGGCGGCCTTGTGGGGTTCCACGGCACCTGCCACGAAGCTGCAGGGACGGGCGGGGCTGGGCAGGGGCTGCTCCGACCTCCCCCCGCCTCACCCGGGCCCGGCACACTGCCCCCGTCCGCACAGAGGAGGCAGGAGCCCACCGGGCAGGGCCAGAAGAGACCCCCAGGGGCAAAGGCAAGTCCAGGCCTGAGGGCGGCTGCAGGAGGGCCCTGGACAAGAAGTCCGAGCTGGCCTGCCTCACCCCTGCACCAACCGGAAAGAGAGCGAAGCCGCCCCTCACTTACTTGACCCTCAGGTCCTGGTGCGGCCCCCCGGGGGACTGGAGCAGGGGTCTTCTTTCCAGGGGCCCATCTGTGTGGCTGGCTGCCAACTAGGAGCCGAGAGGCGCCATGAGTCCCGGCCCGGGTGGGGCCTGGGGCCCCCGCCCCTCCCCGCGCCCTGCCCAGGCCGGAGCTGACCGGGGGGCCGTGGCCCTGGCCCAGTACAGCCGAGTGGAGCTGCAGCTGGTGGAGCTGGGCCCGCAGGGCCTGCTGGTTGCCCCGCACGTCCCGGAGCTCCTGTGCTAGGCGATCCGTCTCCTCCTGGATGCGCAGAAGGTCGCGGGGCAGGGGCGCCGGCAGCACCCCCTCAGGCAGAGGCAGCGCCAGCCCAGCCTGCCGTACCTCCTCCTGCAGGAAGGCTGGGTGCAGAGGGACGGGCATCAGGGGAGCCCGCTCAGGGGCCACCGCCAGCCGATGGCCGCTAGTAGCCAAGGGATGGCGAACATCTAGGGAATTCCAACTGCCACCCCAAACTCCGCTGGCCACCAGCTAACTGACTCACTGAGTCTGAGACCCCGGAAAACTCCCAGGCTAAACCTCCACCCCCGCAGGTCTGCCCCGCCTCCCCCCGCCCCGGGGCTCTTCTGGGCTGCTCTCCGTCCCCAGCCCCCGGCCTGGGTCCCATAGCGGTCTTCCGGCAGGTGGCCCTAGCACTGCAGGGGATGGGAGCTTGCATGGAGGCCCACAGGGTACCTGCCTGACGACTTAAACCCTATCAGTCAATGTAACCATTAAACAGACATGCTCTCTCCTCCCACCTTGCAGGATCCTCCTAAGAGGGGTTTTCCAGAATAGAACCCAGGGCAGGGGTCCCTCTTGCCCAGGTCCAAGGAGCTGCTCCTTGGGGGCACCCGACCCAGGATCCTGGCCTCTGCCCATCCCAGTCCATCTGCAGCAGACAAAGTTCTGTCCATGCTTCTCTCCTGCTTAGGAACCTATGGGTGGCTCCTGGCGTCCAGAGGATGAAGTCCCGAGCCCTCACTCGGTATTGAAGGCCTCTTCCAAGCCGGGCCTGGCCTGGACACTCTGCTCAGCTCACCCAAGAACACCCCAAAGATCCCAGCTGCCCTGTCCTGGCCCTGCAGGGCCTGGCCCGGACCTCCCTTCTCTGCCGTCCGCCTGGGCAACTCGGACCCTGCCTTTCATACCAAGCTTGACCGGCGCCTCCTCCAGGAAGCGTGCCTGGGGTGTGGCCCCAGGGCCAACTCACCGAAGGTCTTCTCCAGCTCTTCACAGCGACGAACATCTACCACGAAACGTCTCTGGAAGGCACTCACCGAGGCATTGAGCTGCGGTTGCCAAACCGAGGGGTCAGTTTTCCAGGCAGAGGGCCAAGGAGGTCCCCCCACCAGGGCCCAGGCCTGGCTCTCCTCAGGCCATAGCTGCCTCCCCCCGAAAGGCGCTGAGTACACTGCGACCCTCCAGATGCCCAGCTGAAGACACACCAGACCCCATGTGGCCTGGGAAGGGTGAGGCAGGGCCCAGGAGGCCTGGCTGAACCCAGGCTGGGGCAGGGTGGTCTCAGCCATGAGTAAAGCCGGCCTGAGAGCAAAGTATCTATGGCAGCGGTTGCCGGGATTCAAGCAGGGCCGGGGGTCAGTGTGGGGGAGACGGTCCACCGTATGGGACACCCAAGGACGAGGCCTCCCCCCACGCCCACCCCGGCCCCACTCACGTCTCTGAACTCCACAAGGCCCAGCTCCCCAAGCTGGCTCACGCAGGCGTAGGCAGCAGCTGTGGGCAGGAAGAGCTGGACAAGCACCACCTCCTCACTCCGGAACAGGGAGCCCATGGTCCTGCGGGGCCGGCAGGGGTGGGAGCCCAGGAGGGTGCGGTCACGGGCAGCTCCCCACCAGGTGTGAATTCTGGGTTCACATGATCCTGCAAGGTACCGCTACCACCCCTATCTGACAGATGGGGAGACTGAGGCCCAGGATGGCTCAGCGGGGTGCTGAGGGGTGGGGCCCTCCTCCGGGACCCGGGAAGGGTAGAGAGGACAGGCAGGGGGCGCCGAGGAAGCGGGACCTTCCCCTGAGGCCCGGGCTGCCTGGCAGCAGCCTAGCGGGTAGGGGCCGAGGGAGGAGCCCTCCAGGTGTCGAAACCAACAAAAGTGAAACTGTAGAAACTGAAATGGGCAGGAAGGGCCAGGCCAGGCCTTTGCTCAAACGCCAGCGGCAGGGCAGGGGGAGGGCCAGGGTGGCCTCCCTGGGCCCTGTAGACTCCCAGCCCACAAGCCAGGGCTCCATGGCCACTGCCCTTGGGGCCCAGGGCCGGCCCCTTCCCCTCTGTGGGACTCAGTTTCCTTAGCTCTCAAATTGAGCGGGGGAGGGGAGGGGAGGGGACAGGAACAGGCCAGGGCCCTGCTGAGAGGGTGAACATCTGACAACCCCTCCCGCTGGCTGGGCTGGGCTGGGGCCTGCCTAGTTGGTCACTTCCTCTCCTGGGTCTGGTTTACTTAAATGTAAATAGGAAAAGCAGCCCCTTCCCCAGCCCCGGGGGGAAGAGAAGAGAGAATGCGGAGAGACAGCTGGGGGCTGTGGAAGCACCAGGCCCTGAACAGGGAAGGGTGGGCAAGAGGGCCAAGGACCAAGGCTCTGAGCCCTACCAAGCTGTGATTAGCTGTGTGTTCTTTGGGGAGTCTCTCACCCTCTCTGGGCCTCCACTTCCTCTTTGGGGGAATGGGACTTGGCCACCCCGGCAGAGACAGGACCTAGGTGGGGAGATAAAAATAACAAGGGCCCTCATGTAACTCCCTCACCCACCCTCACCCACCTCATTTAAATCTAACAGCAATCCTTGGGGGAGGGGGCACTGTAGCCCTGTTTTTTAGATGGGTCAGCAGGTGACCGAGCCAGGCAGGAGCCAGGCCCTGGGGCTGCAGGTTTGGAAGTCCCAGCCCACAGTATGCGCTCAGGGGAGGGCTGTTCCCTGCCCCAGGTACCCAGAAAGGCTGGGCTGGCCAAATGGGGGTTGTAGGGAGCTAGGTCTGGGGATCCAGGCGGGGCAGCAGTCCTGGGGCCTGGGCACATCCCTTGGATGGGACAAGCCGTGGTGAGCACAGGGGTGCAGAGACCTGGGCAGATCCCTCCCCTGGCATTTCAGGCCCCCACTGTCTCATCCCCTCCACCTCATCCTCCCTGGCCCCTTCCTGAGCCAGGGGCCACCCCAGTGACATTTACAGAACAAATGAAGGTGCCTCCATCCTTCAGGGTCCAGACTCTAGTCACTCTGTGCCCCTCTCCTCCTGCTCCCTTGGGAGGCTGGAGGCTTAAGGCCAACTCCTCCAGAAAACCACCAGATCTCTCCTCTGAGCCCCTGGCCCGCCACGATGAGCTGGGCTGGAGGCGAGGGTCTGCGCTCTCTTCTAGCTCCGCCTCTTCCTAGTTGGGTGAGCCTGTTTCCTCATCTGTAGAATGGGTCCCTCCCTGCCAGGAAGATGCAGCAGAGAAAGCTCTGAGCACCACCTGGCCCGGCACAGCTGAGCTCAATACTACTTGTTTGCTACAGGCTGTTAACACCCCCATTCTCCTCTTAGTCGCCTCTGTGGGCCCCAGCAACGGCTGACACCCGAGGGCCGGACGATTGAGCTGCCTCTACCGACCCAGCTGGGTGGGGGCGCCACGACCCACCCTTCCCGGGGCAGTGGGAAGCGAGGGTGGCAGGCAGAACTGGGGGCTCTGCAGCCCCCGGCTGGGACACTTACCCCCGGGTCGGCCGCACGCGGCGCTGCTCGGCTCTGCTCTGCGATCCCCGCCGCGGCGCCCACGCAACTCACTTTCCGCGGCGGGAGGGGCCGGGAGGGGCGGAACCAGGGAAGCTCCGCCTCCGGCCCGCCCCGAACTCTCACCCGGAGTCCTGGGAGCTGGAGCGCGGGTGCGAGGCAGGCTCTGGGCTGGGATCATCTGGCGGCCTCGCTTCCTCGCTCCAGGCTGGGACCATTCGGAGCTGTGGGCCGCCTAATCCGGGCGAGGAGGCCCGGAGACGGGAGCAGGCACTGGGCAGCGCCAACCGCGCACATCTACGTGGCCGGGATGTGGGAAGATGCCCAGCCTAGGCCCAGCTCCGGGGCTACAGGGTGGGATCTCCACCATCTAGAGGGCTCACTGGGCTGATGAGACCCCAATACGCTCAGGCCTGGGGCCCAAGAACTACGTGTCCCCACCTCTAGGACCCCCTCCCCCTTGCGTGAGGCCGCAGTTACACAGGTCCTTACAGCTTCCTGCTCCTGACCACCACCTTGGACTCCAGGTCCAGTGGTCTGGGCCTTTGGGCGGGTGGCTGCCCTTCTCTGGGCCTCTTTCCTCAATGGCAGCAGGACACCAAGGGCCAGGGCATGGGGCCCGCACCCAGCAGGCACTGGGCAATGCTCTGCCCTGGCTATCACTCATCCTGTGGCTGGATGTGTCCCCATGACCTTGCTCCTGCTGAGCTCCATGCAGTTTGTCCTATCGCAGCACCCACAACCTGGGGCTCACGACTGTCCAGCTGCCTGCACTTTGGACAGGCCAAGCCTGCACCCGCTGGGGCCCCTCAGCTCTGGTGATTCTTGAACCCCGACAGGGCAAGGGCCTGTGAGAGGTGGGGGGAGGGTGGGCAAACGGAGCCCCAGAGCTGGGCGCTGGCAACTGAGTCACAGCCAAGGCTAGTGTCTTCAGAAAAGTGGGAGCCACTTTCTGGGGCACGGTGGGGCTACTTTCAAGGAGTAACCTCGACACAACCAAACTGAGTACCAGTGGGGGGCCTCGGGTCAATACTTCCTGTTCAGGGCAAACTGGAACTCTATCATGTTACAAAATGGCGTTAGAGCTGCACTCTGACCCAGCAGTAAGGGAGAGAATCAAGTCAGGAGCTGGATAGACTCATCCATTTTATTATTACTATTTTTTTTTTGGCTGTGCCGCATGGCATGTGCAATCTTAGTTCCCCAACCAGGGATCGAACCCACAGCCCCTGCACTGGAAGTGTGGAGTCTTAACCACTGGACCGCCAGGGAAGTCCCTAGACTCATCCACTTTAAATGAAAGTATTCTATTTACCTGAGTACAGATAGAAGCTCCACGTCAAGCATCTAGTGCTGGTTATGTGTGGGAAAAGCGAAATTAGAGGCGATTTAGGATTTTAAAGCCTGCCTCTTACAACCGGCCTTGTTTTTGGAGAGCTCCTGCCCCCAGCAGCCAGCAGGACTAGCGGTGCTGGACTCGTGGACACTCCCCGGGCTCAAGTCTTCCTTCCTGGTCCTGCACTTCTCACCTCTGTGCCATTTTGTGGGTTCAAAGGGCCCCAGAACCTTGGCCAGTGGTGGGGCCCACACAAGTCCTGGGTCACTTCTGCATCAGGAGATGGCCCAGCCTGGCCTGGTAAGTAGGTCCAGGTGTCAGCAGGGGATCTGAGAAAAGGGGCTCCCTGGTAATGAGCTGGGTAATCTGGGTTTCTTTGCTGCAGGCCTTCTCAGAGCCTTGAATGTGCTATCATGCAGTGCCTGTCCCAGAGGGGAGAGGCACTTGGGGCATTTCCCACACTTACTGGTCCATAGAACACCCTTCCAAGAAGCATCTTGGGAGATCAGTGTTTTGTAAGAAGCACTTTTAGAAATAATGGAGAAAGGGAACTCCGAGATCTCTCAGGCCTGAATTAGTTTTTTTAATCAGATGTGTGCTGCGTGATCCTGAGCAAGACACTTCACCCCTCTGAGCCAGTTTCCTCACTGCTGAGAACGAATTGAAATCCTCTCACACCTCTTAGCACCAAGTTAGAGGGGCCTGTTTTTGGCTACTCTTCTGCCACTGGGCTTGCGTGTGGCCCCAGAAGGAACCACATCACTTGGCTGGGACTGCAAAGCAGGAAGTCCTGAGCAGCCGAAGCCAAGCCAGCAGCCTCGTCTGGGGAACCTGGGGAGAAAAGGGGATGTGGCTGGAGGAGAGGCAGAGCCAGCTCACAGGCAGCAGGGCCTGGGTCACCCCCTCGTGACTGTCACCCCCCGCCCAGAGCAGGCTTTCCCTGCCTCCCAACAAGGATGGCCTGGCCTTTCCAAGTTCCTGCTCTTGATGTATTTCTGCCTGCGGCCTTGGGAGAGGCTCTAGGTCCTTAGGGTCTCAGCTGTGGGTGGCCCTCAGGAGAGGACAGGCCCCAGCCCCACCCCTTGGGCACACAGGATTATGGGAACACTGGACCTGGGCCGACCTCCAGCCTGCGGAACCTTGGGGAATATGCCCAGGAAGAGGTGTGGGCCACACGCTGCCGCGGGCCGGGGCCCAGCCACGGGGAGGGCCCGGCAGGTCCCACAGAGTCGCACAGGAGGGTGACTCTGTCCGAGGACCTGGTCCAATGGAGGAAGTCACAGGCCGTGGTCAGGCCGCGGACGGTCTCGGCCTGGACGGCGGACTGATGACAGAGGCGGAGGGAGGTCAGAGCTTTTTTATTGGGCAGAAGGGGACCTCGAGGGGCCAGCCGGCGGGCTGGTCACCGGTAGAGGTAGTCGGCCTGGATGTTGGCGGCGATCTCGGCCTCCCACTTGTCCCCGTTGTTCAGCAGCTTCTCCTTGTTGTAGAGCAGCTCCTCGTGCGTCTCCGTGGAGAACTCGAAGTTGGGGCCCTGCGAGCGGGGGAGCAGGCGCAGCCACGTCAGGCCCCTCCGAGGAGCTTCCGCCCCGGCCTCCCCTGCCGCGGGGCCCGCTCACCTCAACGATGGCGTCCACAGGGCAGGCCTCCTGGCAGAAGCCGCAGTAGATACACTTGGTCATGTCGATGTCGTAGCGTGTGGTCCGGCGGCTGCCATCGGCCCGAGGCTCAGCCTCAATGGTGATGGCCTGGAGGGTGGCACAGGGTACTGTCACCTGCCAGCCACGCTGGCCCCAGGCACAGGATCCAGCCCCCGCCACGGCTCATTCCCACTCCTGGGGGACCGGCCCCCCAGGGCCTACAGAGCGGACCCTCTGTCATCCACTCTCTGCCCGCGTGTACCTTTCCCGACCCCTCTCCTAACAGGCTGCCCGGCGCGGCTGTGACGTCGGCCTCTGAGCGCTTGCCCTAGCTGACATTCTCTTGTTTGTTAACTGCCAGCACCTCCTGCCCGAGAACGTGAGTCCCACGAGGAGAGGGCCGTTGCCTGCCTTGTTCACCATAGCACCTGCAGCCCCAAGGGGTCCCACCCTGTAAAAACATGCCCCATTACTGTCGGCTGTATGTTGAACAACTTTCCCAATTACATCTAGTTATCCCCATTTAATGGATGAGAAAAATGAGGCTCAGAGAGGTGGAGGGGTTTCCCAAAGCCACACAGTAAGTGAGGGGCAGAGCCCAGACTCAAACACAGGTCCTTAACTCTCACTTCCTGGGCGCACACTTGCACAGCTGGGAGGACCTTCAAAGGGATGTGGCAAAGGCCCTCAGATGTCTCCAGGAGTGTAATGCCCACCACTCACAGTGGGACCTTTGGCTATTAGTCTCATCTCTTTGTGCCTCAGTTTCCTTATCTATAAAAATGGGGATAATAATCTCTACCTCCTAGAGTTGTTACAGAGATGAGTCATGAGTTTGGCTCGGTGCCTGGTCCACAGCCAGCACTCACTGTCTGGATGCCACCACTGTTAATATTTTTTCGGGGCTCTCCTACGTGCTCCAGGTCGGTGGCTAGACTGGGGACAGCAAGGCCACAACCCGTGGCCTGCAGGACCTGGGAGTGGTCCAGGAAATGAGGCAGGTCGTGGACAGGAGCCATCCTGAGTCACAGAGATGTGGCCT
The DNA here is from genome assembly GCF_002837175.3 of Physeter macrocephalus. Taxonomy (NCBI): domain Eukaryota; kingdom Metazoa; phylum Chordata; class Mammalia; order Artiodactyla; family Physeteridae; genus Physeter; species Physeter macrocephalus. The sequence goes on along the minus strand of NC_041229.1, from coordinate 103,823,371 downwards.
GGAGCAGCCGCTGGGAGGGTCGCTGTGTGGTCAGTGAGGACCCCTGAGCCTGCTGGGCTCCTGCCAGGCACATCCACCAGCCCAAGAGCCCCAGCTGTGTCTTTCTGTTTCTGCACTAACAGGCCGTGACCCCAGGCAGTCCGTGCGGGACCCTCCGACAGAACCAAATGCCAGGGGCTCAAACGAGCGGCAACCGGGGGCAGTGCGGGCCTCGGCTGTGGCACGTGTGTCCCTGGGTCCGGTCCTGTGACGGCACACAGGCAGTGCTCCTGAAACTGCTGCTGCATCCGGGTAACAGTGGAGACCCTCAGGTGCCGCCTCGTGGCTCGAGGCCTGAGTTTCACGCCCCCGACCAGACCCCCAAGGGCAGGACCCACGTGTGTCACGTGGCCTGCTCAGGGCTGGAAGCTTCCCTCCCTTGACTCACTGCCTCTGAGTCGGCTCCCATTCACGGGGGGAAGTGGCTCAGAGCGGGAAAGGGACTTTCTGGGATCACCCACCTGGCAGGGGGGCCAGAGTTCGGGCCCAGGGCTGCCCGCTTCACTCTCTTTGCAGCAGGCTGTGGCCTCCCTTTCCCAGTGGCAGGGGCCGGGGGGCGGTCAGTTGGGGTCAGGGGCTCACCTGGGCTGGGCAGACGGCCTCGCAGAGCTTGCAGGCGATGCAGCGCTCCTCCCCGGACGGGTACCGGCGCAGCGCATGCTCGCCGCGGAAGCGCGGGCTCAGTGGGCCCTTCTCAAATGGGTAGTTGATGGTGGCTGGCTCTCGGAACAGGTAGCTCAGGGTCATGCCCAGGCCTGGGGGCGGCACAGGCACAGTGGGAGGGGGCCCTCCTCCCTAACACACCTGTGCCCCTGACCAGCCGGCCTCCCCCCTCCCCCCAGGGCCCACCTCGGATGAGCTCGGTCCACAGCAGGGTCTGAGCTGCCCGGTCGGTCACCGACTTCATGTCCATTGAGGGCTCCCGCATGTTCACATATTCTGCAGGGGAGGCGGGCAGAGAGGCCGTGGCAGGAGGCCTCACACAGGCCCTCCCCAAGGACTCCAGCTCAGGGAGATGAGGCCTGGCCTCCTTCTAGGTGCAACAGCTGGGCCCCCCAGGGGTCTGTTTATTCACCAAACCTCCCCCACCTCAGTGAGCGCCCTCGAGGCCAGCCTCAGGCCCTGGGCAGTCCTCGCCTGCTTCTCCCTGTGCCTGTGTGGCCGTCCAAGCCAGGAGTTGATGGGGGTTGGAAGGGGCTTGGGTGCTGGGGTCCTGATGAAGAGGCACGGCTCCCAGGGCTCACACCTGGCAGCTCCCTCCTTGTCCCACATGGGAAGGTCTGAGAGCACACGGTGTAGCCACATGGAAGGCCCTCCACCCCTTGCAATGACAGGCCCTGCCCCCAACAATCATATACAATCTTTTTTTTTTTTTTTTTGCGGTACGCGGGCCTCTCACTGTTGCGGCCTCTCCCGTTGCGGAGCACAGGCTCCAGACGCGCAGGCCCAGCGGCCATGGCTCACGGGCCCAGCCGCTCCGCGGCATCTGGGATCCTCCCGGACCGGGGCACGAACCCGCGTCCCCTGCATCGGCGGGCGGACTCTCAACCACTGCGCCACCAGGGAAGCCCGAATCATATTCCATCTTGATCACCATCCTCTTTTTACAGAGTGGAAACTGAAGCTCCGAGAGGGCGAGCCCCCAGCAAAGCCAGGACCAGAACCCAGGCCTTCTCCCCTGCCTCTGGCAGGGCCATGATCAGAAAGCCTGAGGCTTGAAGAGCCCCGGGACTCACTGTAGGTGGCTGCCACTGCGCTTCTGTGGAGGCTCCGGCCACTGGGATGCCCTGCAAGGATAGGGGTTACACTGTGCAGATGCGACCTCATGCTAGAGGCTGGGCCCCTCACACCCAGGAAAGGCTCCCTTGGTCCTACCTGCACGTGAGGCCTGGGCCAGGGCCCGAAGCAGCATGGGCGTGGTCAGGCAGCGCATCTGTGGGCAAGAAGAGAGTGAGGCATAGGTGGGTCTCAGACAGGCATGGTTCCCCACCCCCACCCCCGGGAACCCTAGCATTGCAGGAGCCTCGATCCTTGACCCCAGTGCCACTGTGTCAGCTTGTCCCTGCTCACCCCCATTCCTGTCAGAGGCACAGACGGGCTTCCTGTTCCCAGGTGCAGCCCCTCCCAGCCTCCAACCTGACCCAGGTTAACACTGTCAACTGCCACCGGCGTTTATTCAGAGCTCACCGTGCCAGGCACTGTGCTAGGGGTCACGCGCACTGTCACTTTGTCCACATGAGGACCTCAGAGGGAGGCACAGATGAGAAGCCACAGCTCAGTCGTGTTAAGTGACTTGCCCAAAGTCACACACTGAGGGGGTGGGACCAGGATGTGAACCCAGGCCAGACCCCTCCCTTTACACCCCCAGCCCTCCCCTGCTAAACCTTTTAAAGGCTTAAATAACCCTCAAGATCCAATTCCTCTCCCCAGCATCAAGGTCCTTCTGGAACTGTCTCCCAGCCTGCCAAGTGACCTTGGATTTTCTCACTTGTGAAATGGGAGGTCACGAGAATGGAGGGGGCTCGAAGATGCCAAGGGTTTAGCCCAGAGCCTGGCACTTAGCCGGAGCCCAAAAGTGCCCCTCTCGTGACCTGTGACCTCTAGAGGGACCATTTCTTTCTTTCTTTCTTTCTTTCTTTTTTTTGCAGTACGCGGGCCTCTCGCTGCTGTGGCCTCTCCCGTTGCGGAGCAGAGGCTCCGGACGCGCAGGCCCAGCGGCCACGGCTCACGGGCCCAGCCGCTCCGCGGCATGTGGGATCTTCCTGGACTGGGGCACGAACCCGCGTCCCCTGCATCGGCAGGCGGACTCTCAACCACTGCGCCACCAGGGAAGCCCGGGACCATTTCTTTTGACCGCCGACTTCAGTGCCAGGCGCCCAACCCGGCTCCTTCCCCGACCTTCCTCATGACCTCTGACCCGACGGGCGCAGGAGGTGCATATGCGCCCTGAGGATGCCGGTTCCCCGCCCGCTGCACGCTCAAGGACACAGAGGCCTCGGGTCCTGAGCGGGCCGAGATAAAGCCCGGGCGCGGAGCCGGCGGAGCCAACGGGGGCCACACACTCGACCCCGATGCCGCGCTGCCCAGGCTGGGCCTTAACAGCTGAGCCCCGAACGCCCAGCCCAGAACACCCACCTTGAATTGCTACCTCTCCTTCCAGTGCCGACGGACCTGTCCGTCGAGAGGCGGAGCCTACATTCGGGGATGCTGCCATTGGGCGCGGACTCTTCATTGTGTGGTCTGATTGGCTGGTGGCGCAGCAGAAAGAGGCGGGATAAAAAATCTTTTCTCCGATTGGCTAGAGGAGCAGGCAGGCGCTTGAAGTGGTGTAGAGCGCCGCCGGGTTGGGTGCGAGAAGGTAGTGACCCGGGACTCCCGAGCTCTTGGAGGCGGGACATCCGAGGCGTGGTTTAAGGTTGCTCCTACTGTCGGACCCGGCACCCTGGGTCGGAGGGCACCCGCTCGGCCTCGGTGGGGCGTGTGTGATAACGGTGATGAGAATCATAGCCTGTGGTGATTCCCCGCGGGAGCCATGCCTACTCTATGCTAAACCTTCATCCTGGCGTCTTCATTTAATCCTCCCGGCAGCCCTGTGGGGAGGAACGATTATTTTCGCTTTACAGATGGGGAAACTGAGGCACGGACTTGTGTAGTAACTTGGCCCAAGCCTTAGATCTGCGAAGTGCGGCCGCCTGAACCCCTCCTGGATCTGTATGACCCGGGAGCCCCGTCCCTCAACGGCCCCCAAACCCGTGTTTCCTCCCAGTGAATTGTGTGGCAGAGGGACCCTGGAGGCTGCGGACACTGAGAAAGCCCCTGAGGCCGCCTGTGTGTTGGGGGGAGTGGAAGGTGGTCAGGGAGGGCTTCCTGGAGGAGATGATATCCAAGCAGAGAGCAAGGAGGAGTCGAGCAGAACCAGAAAGGCCAGAGAGCATGCCCAGCTTCTGTGTGGAGGTCCACCAGAGAAGGAGGACACATCCAGTGCGTTAGAAGAGGACAAGGATGGGTTGGCGGGGCGGGGGGGGCGGCGAGCGTGCACAGGGCTGTGCAGCGCCTCCCAAAGATTGTTATGGGTCCAGACTTGTAAGCCAGGGGAACCACTGAAGGGGTTCAGGCTGAGGGCTAGTATGGTCTAGTGGGCTTTAAGAAGATCTCTGAGAAGAAGGGCTGGGCCCCGGGGGAAGAGGGTAGGTGATGGATGGCCCGGGGCACAGCGATTAGTGTGTGGATTGGGGAAGTCTGCGGTATTTTATAGAATCATCAAGAATTGCTCAAAGGTGGGACTTGGGAGGTGAGAAGGGAGTGTCTAGCAGGAGGCCTGGGAGGTTGGCTTTGTAGCTGAGCGGATGGTGGATCACTCCATGGCATGGGGGCCCAGGAGGATGAGCAGGTCAGGGAAGAGGATGAGTCCAGTGTGGGACATGGTGAGGGGAAGGTGTCCGGCGCCAGCCACTTGGGGGACAGGAGCTAGTTCAGAGCTCCTAAGAGGCCCGAGGTGAAGGGAAGGGAGATCCTACTGTGGGCGTCTCATCAACCTGACCTGGAGGGAGATGTGCGGAGAGAGTAGAGGGAAGCGGCCTCCCCCTCCCAAATGAGGAGACAGGACGCCTGGAGCCTGGAGTCGGCCATTAAGCTCCAAAATTTAATCCTCGCTATGATCGCAGGAGGCGTTAATCACCTCCTCTGTGCAACAGATAGCGAACCAGGCTCAGGGAGGGCAGGGACGACCCAGGTCACAGCAGGCCCGCAGTGTGTCATGGACCGGATGCCAGGACCCCTTCTGCACCCTCCACAGAAAAGGGGGGTCCTGAGAGGTGCCCACATCTGCCCTCGTGTCCCGGAACACAGGTGGCCAGCGTGGGAGCGGGAGGGCAGGTTACTGCACCATTTCCGATGCTCCCAAACCTTGGCCCATCCTGGCTGGGGGGCAGCTGAGGGCCTGAAAAGAGGAGCCCCAGGCGGGAGGAGGGCAAGCACTGGTCCGGGCCGTGGTCCCCGGCAGGTGTCTTCCTCCTGTGTCGTGGACCCCAGGTCATGTCTCCACCAGCCTCAGGTGGCCACGGCAGCGGAGGACTCGTAGACGTGAGCTGGGAGGGACGCTCGGAGCCCCTGTGCGTAGGGCGGCTCAGAGCAGGGCGCAGCTGCAGCTGCGGGTCTCCATGGCCGTAAGCAGCACCCTCAGGTTGCGTGGAGTGTGGGGCGGGTAGCGGAGAGCGTAGACCTTCTCCAGCCCGGGGCGGCGCAGCAGGCAGGCGCGGTGGTGGGAGAAGGTGTCGAAGGAGAACTTGCCGTGGTAGCTGCCCATCCCACTGGCGCCTGTACAGTGACAGGGAACACAGCAGTCAGGCCCCCGGTGGCCAGCCGAGGAGCGTCAGACAGACCTGGGCTCTGCCAGTCACACAGTATGACCTGGGTCGGCTACTTCACCCCCCGAGCCTTGGTTTCCCCAGCTGTAAAGTGGGCTAATCATGAGATGCTGTGGGTAAAGGGCTTAGCCCTGAGCCTGGCCCCAGCACCCACTCAAATAAATATTGGGGACACCAGGTGCTGGGTCATGCTGGGTAGACAGTGGTCAAGAGTGGAATCTGGGGGTGGGGTGGGGGATGTATTGGGAATTTGGGATTAACAGACACACACTACTTTATATAAAATAGATAAACAAGGACCTACTGTATAGCACAGGGAGCTATATTCAATATCTTGTAATAACCTATAATGGAAAAGAATCTGAAAAGAAGAGCGTGTGTATATATATATATATATATATATAACTGAATCACTGCTGTACACCTAAAACTAACACACATTATAAATCAACATTTTCAATTAGAAAAAAAAGAGGGAGGAAAGATGGAAAGTAAAAAAAAAAAAAAAGTGGGTTCTGGGACAGCTGCCCAGGTTTGAATCCCAGCTCTGAAGTAGCCATGTCACCTTAAGCCAGTGACTTCGCCTTGGTCTCCTCTGTGACATGCGGTGACAGTGGCACCCACCTCCTAGAGTTGCGGGGATTGGGCAAGTGTTCAGACCCATAGATACAGTAAGGGCTGTGTTGTTACGAGTCGCAATGTCCAGGTAGGGATGCAGTCAAGGACCCGGCAGTGGGAAGTCCAGGGGACCCAGCCTGGTGGAATCAGGGGTAATCCGGGAGGGCTTCCTTGAGTGAGTGAGGCCTGAGGGATGTGGACGAGGTGACCAGATAAAGCGGATGTGTGGGGCAAGAGGGGCCCAGGCTCGGGGACAACCCAGGGAGCCTTGGAGGTGGGTGACCGCGGTGTGTTGGGACTTGGGCAGAGCTCTGTGTGTCTGGAGCAGCAACCAGGGCAGCGGGGAAGGAGGCGGGAGCGCGACCCACGGCCAGACCAGGAAGGGCGGCCTCAGGAAGCTGAGTCAGAGCCCTGGCTCCGTCTGAGGGCCTGGGAGCCGTGCAAGGCTTTGTCAGGGGAGCGGCAGATCAGATTCACCCGCAGACAGACCCCCACGCTTCCCTGAGGAGGGGGTGCTGGGGAAGAGGGTTCCAGAACCGGGGACAGCAGCAGTGCGCAGCCCTGGACCTCCACCACCACAGCATCCATCTCAGCCTGCCGTGTGCTCCTGTGACACCAGCCGCTCCCCAGGGAGGCTCCAGGCCCACCAGGGCAGCCCGCCGGGACCTGCTGGTCATTTACTCTAGTGCCAGGTGTGGGCAGGTGGCGGGACCGCAAGCCTCTGGCCCTCTCGTCCCCCGAGGAGGAGGTGAGCTCAGAGAGGGGAAGTGGTGGCCTCACATCACACAGCCGTCAGGCTTGCTGGGACCAGCCTCAGAGGCCAGGACCTCACAGCGGTACTGGGGGCTGCTGGGGCTTGGTGGAGGGGGGAGCCGGCAGGAGCCCCTGTCTCCTGTGCGACATGCCGAGCATGGGACAGAGGGGACACAGGAGGGGTTAAAGGAGCAGCATGTAGCCTCACTGTGGAGTAAAGAGAACACCCAAGGCCGCCCTGCGTGTGCTAAGCCCTAGCAATCGCAGTGATGTTTAAAAAAAACCCTAAACTAGGGCTTCCCTGGTGGCGCAGTGGTTGAGAGTCCGCCTGCCGATGCAGGGGACACGGGTTCGCGCCCCGGTCCGGGAGGATCCCACGTGCCGCGGAGCGGCTGGGCCCGTGAGCCGTGGCCGCCGAGCCTGCGCGTCCGGAGCCTGTGCTCCGCAACGGGAGAGGCCACAACAGAGGGAGGCCCGCGTACCGCAAAAAACAAACAAACAAACAAACAAACACCTAAACTGTGTATCCGTGGGTCCTCCTACATATGTAAATGCAGAGACAGGTATGGAAGGTTCCGCCTCAGACTCTGCAGAGGGGAGCAGGGTGAGAGATGACGGTAAGAGATGGCACGGCTGTGCCGGCACGTGCCCACTCCTCCGAAGGGCAGGCCGGCGACAGTCGTGCATGAAGCCGTCGTTCCCACAGAAGCCCCCACTGCTGCTCTGGGCCAGTACCCGCTTGACCACCCGCGAGAGAAGCAGCTATGAGGCTGGCGGCGGCGCCGGGGCCGCGGAGGCTCTGTCCGGCCCCCTCAGGGCCCTGGGACCCAGTGCAGGGTCTGAGGCCGCCGTGAGAGCGGAAGGCTGTGGCTGCGGAGCAGCCTGCCACCCACCCCCAGCTGGAGACGTGTTTCTTGAGCATCCCTTGCTTGTGGCCCGTGCAGGCGACTGTGCACACAGACTCGGGCCTGACGGGGAGGCGGGAGACCCAGCATCCTCCTGGGGACGTGCAGGGTGCAGGGTGAGGGGCGGGCAGTCAGGGAGGCGTTCCGGGAGGGATGTGAGGGGCCTGCTGAGTCTCAGGCGGGGCAGAGGTGAGTAGGAGGGCCCCCCAGGCAGAGTGAAGGGCAGGTGGGGAGGCCAGGGGTGGGGTGGGGGCAGGGACGCAGCGGGGGGCCTGCATGCAGCACAGGGAGGACATTGAGATTTGGGTTTTGGAAACATGAACTTGATCCTTGCTTGACTTAATGAAGGCCCTTCCTCTTCAGTCTGGAGGTGTATTTGAAGAATGAGGGCGGTGGGGTGGGGTGGGGGGGGTACTTCCCTGGTGGCGCAGTGGTTAAGAATCTACCTGCCAATGCAGGGCACACGGGTTCGAGCCCTGGTCCGGGAAGATCCCCCATGCCGCGAAGCAACTAAGCCCGTGCGCCCCAACTACTGAGCCTGCGCTCTAGAGCCCACGAGCCACAACTACCGAGCCCACTTGCCACAACTACTGAAGCCCGCGCACCTAGAGCCCGTGCTCCGCTACAAGAGAAGCCACAGCAATGAGAAGCCTGTGTACTGCAATGAAGAGTAGCCCCCGCTCGCCACAACTAGAGAAAAGCCCACGTGCAGGAATGAAGACCCAGTGCAGCCAAAAATAAATAAATAAATTTATAAAAAAGAAGAAGAAAGGTTGGGGGGGGGAATGATTAGCAAACACTAAACAGTAGTTGCACGAAAACTTGGCTATAGTTAGTGGCAACGTACGTGTGACCCCCAGGTAGCAGCTAGGTCGGGGCTTGCCTGCTGGTGGGCGGAGTGGACCCCCATCTGCCGACTCAGAAATCCCACTGAGAGAAATCCCAGGGAGGGGCAGGGGACCAGGGCTCATTCTTGGGCCTGCACGTCCTGGTCATTCATCCTCCCCCAGTCGTGCCATCCCACGTCGTGTGTGCCTTCCAGGAGCCAGGCAGAGAAAGGGGACACTGCCGCCACCAGGCCATGATGATGCAGAAGAATGGAGGTGGGGCTGACCCAGACGGGACACGGGACCCTAGGGAAGACCGTGGGGAGCCGCCCACTAAAGGCCCAGGAGAATGTGGCCTGATTGGAGGGCAGGGGGAGGCCCTGCTGCCCCGAGGAGAGAGGAGAGGGACAGCCGGGACAGAGCCATGACAGCGCCACCGTCCCAGAGCTCCCAGACTGTCCCCGAGGGACCAGGACCCCCGCCCCTCCTGCCAGGCCCCTTGGTCCACTCTGGTCCCGGTGCCACCTCACCCTCTGCTGACCTCACTCCACCCTCCACTGCTGCCACCCGCTCCCACCTCTGCCCAGCTCCACCTGGTTGCTGTTGGAGAAGGTGTACAGGGCCAGGGGCTTCTCCCGACGGTTGATGAAGTCGATGGCCTCGTCCAGGCTCCTCACGTTCAGGACGGGCAGGATGGGCCCGAAGATCTCCTCCCGCATCACCGGCTCCGTCTCCTGCACGTCCACCAGCACCGTGGGAGCTGCCCGGGCACGGGGCACGGCTCAGCCCCAGGCGCGGGGCCTCGGGCAGGCAGGGCCCAGGGACCCAGGGCTCCAGGCTCAGGGATGTTCTGGGGAAGGTGATCTCCCCACAGACCCCTGGAAGTGACCTTGAGGGGCTCCCCAGCCTGAGCGGGGCCCGGGGGGCCCAGAGAGCCCCTCAGCCTTGGTCTTACAGTCAGAGGGTGACCGGCTCTGAGGTCCCAGGTCCCAGCCTGTTGGGAAGCAGCGTCACCCTCTGAGCCGTTCGGCCCAGGAGACTGGGGCTGCTTTGTTCACAGCACAGCGGATGCTCAGGACGGGCTGTTGAAGTTCAGAACCAGGAATCGTGGGCTCCTAGGACCTGGGGTCATGGCCCCGTGGAGCAGCAGATCTTGGGGCTGAAGTTGGGAACCTGAGCCCTAGAACTCTGGGGTCTGAGCTCGGAGGATCCAGAGCCTGGGCCAGAGTGCTGAGTCGTGGGGTCACAGGCTCAGACACGGCAACGCGGAACACTAGTGTCACAGAATCGTGGCGCCAGAGCCGTGGACCAGGCTGGGCTCTAGCAGTGGGGTCGGGGAGCCTCAGGGCCCGAGGTCACAGGCTGGGCCCAGACTCGGGGCCCAGCTGTGGCCCCCAGCGTGGAGGGGGCCTTAGCTGGGGTGGGCTGGGCGTGGGGCACGGTGGCAGGGAGGGCAGCACTCACCGATGTAGCGATCGCTTTCATCGCTCTGGCCCCCGATGGCCACGCGGCCACAGCTCAGCAGGCCCCGGAGCCGCTGGAGATTCTTCTCACTGATGACGCGGCCCAGGTCTGGGGCGCTCTGGGTCACTGATGACGCGGCCCAGGTCTGGGGAGCTCTGGGGGTCTTCGCCGTAGAAGCGGGTGATGGCACTCTGCAGGGCGGGCAGCAGTCGAGCCTGCATTTCGGGGCTGCACAGGATGTAGTCGGGGGCCACGCAGGTCTGGCCGGAGTCGAAATAGCGGAAGAAGGCCACGCGGTTGGCCACGGTCTGGGGGTCGCAGTCGTCGTCCACGTAGCAGGGGTTCTTGCCCCCCAGCTCCAGCGTGACGGGCGTCAGGTGCTTGGCGGCAGCAGCCATGACGATCTTGCCGACTCGGGGGCTCCCTGGGGTGGAAGGAACCAGAGTGGCTCTCGGTCACTTGGACCAGGCGGGATGGCCTCACTTCCTCCGGCTTCCCTGCCCTCGTTCCCTCCCATCCAGGCCCCCGGGTCCGCTGAGCCGGCCCCAGGGGCCTCCCCCTACCACGGCTCCTCCCTTAGGTCCTCCTGTCTTTGTTCAGACAGCTCCTTGCCTGTGCGGCCGTCCTGACCACGCCCACAACTGAGTTCCCCACCTCCACCCCATCACCTTTGCCGGGCTCCATGACCACGTAGGAGGCTTTGCCTTCCTAGCCCTGCTTTATCCCAAGGCCTCGCGGTGCCCGTCTGCGCTCTCAGTAAACATTCATTGAGTGAGTGAGTGAGCGGATGCTGCCCAGGCCACGTGCTGTGACAAAGGCTTTCATTCATTCATTTGTCCTTAAGACAGGCCTGTGACTTGGGGATGGCCCCTATCATACCCATAAGGAAACTGAGGCCTGGAGAAGTCAGGAGCTTATGGCGGAGTAGCTTCTGGCGGTCCATCGGCCTCTGCACAGACCGCCTCGAGGACCTGGCGTAGAAGCCGGCCTCCGGGGGTCGGCCTGCCTTGCTCTGCACCCTCGGTCCTGGGGGGCCAGGGCCCAGAGTCCACTGAGCTTCGGGGTGTGACGGTGCAGGGCGGTCAGGCACCCCCCGGCTTCCTCCTCCTGGTGTTTCCACCCCCTGGGAATCTGTAGGAACAGCCGAGGTCCCTGGCCCCTCTGCTCCCACAGTCGCCCTCCCTGTCTGTTAAGGTGGCGGCTGGCAGGCCTTGTCCTGGGCTCGTGGCAGGGTCTGGGGAGGAGACAGGCAGAGATGGCACGTCCCCTGCTCCGATGGGGACAGGGTGTGCAACACAGGAGGCGGGTCTGCTCCTCCCTCCTCCAGGGCCTCGCCTTGTCTGTTTCCTCCACCCTTTCATCTCTTCTGGAAACTCCATCCTGGTCACTTGAAGCTAGGTGGTGTCTGGACCACATGGGCACATGTCAGGACCACATGGGCACATGTCAGGGTGATGGCAGGTGACCTCTGGGAGCAAAATACAGCCTGCCCCAATCCTGGCTAGTGCAGTGGGCACTGCATCTTTTTGTCACCCGAGCCCCCAAACCCTCATCTGTCCAGCCCTCCAGAAGGGCCATGGGCTCACGAATGAGTGCCTGGCAGAGCGGGAGCTCAGCAAGGGCAGATGCTGTGACGTGTGAGATTGTGAGTGGTGGAGAGGCCTGCTTCGGGATGGGGCCCCTCCCTCCCAAGGGTCCCCAGGGGTCCGGGCCCGCCCCCCAGCCTGCTCAGGGAGAGCGGAGCAAGCTCGTCCTGGGGCCGAGAGCACCACCCAGCACTTGCCCCAGTCTGCATCCTCCCTGGCTGGCTGGCTGCTTCTGTCCCTTGTAGCCTCTCTCAGAGTTGGGGATAAGACCCCTAAGGGTGGGGCTGGGCTCAAGCCTCTCACCTCTCCCATGCTGCACAACCCCCAAACTGGCTCCTCACCTGTGAAGAAGATGTAGTCGAACTTGTGCTCCAGTAGCTGCCCGGTCTCCTGGGGCCCGCCCGGCACCACGGCAAAGCAGCTCTGCAAGGCAGACGGGCGGAGGGCTCCCTCTGGGACCCCAGCCTGAGAGCCCAGAGGGCACCTGCCTGCCTGCCTGCCTGGGACGGCTGCCCCCTTGCCTGGTGCCCGGGCTCCAGGTGGGCTGGGTCGGGGGGAGCGGGGAGCTCCCCAGGGGCACTGGGCACAGGCAGTCCCAGCCCAACAGGTGTAAGGTTGGGGCCTGGCGGGTTTGGGGTTGGGACTGAGGCCGGGGCTGGGCCAGCAGGGCTGACCAGAGACAGACAGGGACCCCCGGGGGACAGGCCCCAGCCCTCTGTTTCACTCAGAGGGCAACAGGCTGAGAGGGGCGGTGACCTGGCCAAGGCCACACAACCCAGAGGAGGCAGGAGTGAGGCTGGAGCTCAGGTCCTGTCTGAGGAGCCACGCCAAGGGCTGCCCGGCCCGGCGGGGCCTGCTTAGCCCTGCTCAGCCCGTGTAGCTGCTTGGTCTGTACCTGGCCTTGCTCACCTGGTCCAGGTATCGGGGCAGCACCTCGGCCAGGACCTTCTCAGTGTTCTTGCTGATCTCCGAGGGCTTCAGCACCACGCAGTTCCCTGAGGGGCGGGGAGGGGGGGGGCCAGTTGTAGCCACTCCCCGTCTCCATTCAGTCCTCACACCTGCAGGGCAGGTGCCGGCCTCACTCCACCTTCAGGTGAAGAATATGGCTCAGAGAGGTGCCGTGCCGGCCCCAAGGCCACACAGCCTGGGGATGGATGGTGGGCGAGATGGGAACCAGGCCTTCTTAGCCACCTGGTGCCAGCTCCCCCCTCCTCCCTGGCTCTGTGGGCGGCTGTGAGGCTGGGGGGATGGGCGTGGGTGGCGGGGAGAAGGTGGTGGTTCCCTCTCACCTGCTGCGAGGGCGCCCACCAGGGGCTCTAGGCTCAGGTTCAGAGGATAGTTCCAGGGGGCAATGATGAGCACCAGGCCGAAGGGCTCCTTCCGGATGAAGGCCGAGTCCAGCTGCGTGGCCTGGGTCGGCACCAGAGTGATGGTGAACGGTGAGGTGCCAAGACCCCAGCCCCTCGGCACCACCTGCCACCCAGAGAGGCTGCCTGCGGCCCTGACCCCCAGGGTCACTCACCAGGTTCCTGGGTACTTTCTCATCCTTCATCCAGGCCCGCAGGTTCCTAAGGGCCAAGTTAATCTCGTTCTGGCTGGTGCTGATTTCAGACACCTCTGACTCGAAGGCTGACTGCAGGGGAGGGGGAGGGGCAAGGGCAGGGCTTGGGCCGGGGTACCCAGGATCCACAGGTGGCCGGAGCCCTGGGGTGGGCAAAGCCTCCCCAGGCAAGGCCTGTCTTATTCACTCATTCATTCATTCATTCACTCCATGTTCACTGGATGGTTACAGTGCTTGGGTGCCGTTTCTGTGCTGGGGATGCAGCGGTGACTGAAACAGACCGAAAACCTGCCCCACGGAGCTGACATCGTAGGGGGGACGGTCGACGTGATGATAACACTGACTACTCCATTAGGACGTGACAAGCGCAGTGGGAGGATGAAACAGGATAGGAGGGATAGAGACTGCTGGAGTGTGTGTGCGTGTGTGTGAGTACATGTGCGCGTGTATGTGTGTGTGTGTCTTTGCTCTATTTTATATAAGATGGTCAGTGCCAGCCTCTGGGATGGGGTGACATTTGAGCAGTGAGGAAAGGGAGGGAAGGAGCCCATGGATACCTGGAGGCAGAATATTCCAGGCAGCTGGTATGTCCTGTGCAAAGGCCCTGGGGCGGGTTCAGGCTTGCTATGTTCCTGATTAGCAGGGAGAAGAGTGGGTGGGGTGATGAGGCCAGGCAGCTGGGGTGAGGACTGTTGAGCAGAGCAGGGACAGGATCTAACTTAAGTTTGAACAGGACTGTCTGTGTGGCCCTCTGTGGCCTGCTGTGTGGATGTCAGTCTGCAGGGGACACTGGGGACAGGTGTCTCTGGGTCACTGGGGACTGGTCACTGGGGACAGGTGTCTCTGCCATCAGTTCCCACAGCCCAGGGGCCAGGGCAGATTTCAAGGGCAGGAGTGGAGAGAGAAGAAAATCAATAGGGCTTTTGTCCTGATCTCTGCCGGCTAGCATGCCTGCCCCACCCCCACGAGGGAGGAGGGACCCAGCCTGTGGGCTGCAGGCAGCTGGAGGCCCATGGCCTAGGACACGAGAGCCAGGCTGTCCTGATGCCTGAGACAGCCATTATGGTGCAAGTTCCTCCCTGTCAGAGGAGAGGGCGATGGGCCCAGGAGTGCCAGAGCTGAGCCTTGGGGGGAGGGGGAGGGTGCAGGGACCTTGGGAGGAGAAGCCACGCCCACCAGCGCTTCTAGGAGCTGAGCCTGCTTCAGGCATGCCTTCTACTATGTCTGTGTCCACAGCCCACACTCCTGCCCAGCGAGGTCTCCTGTGACCTGACTGAGGTTTGGGCCTGTTTAAGGGATGATCTGGACCCTGCTGAATGCCAGGAGTTTGGAAGAGTAGGCTGTTTTGAGCTAGGGTTCTGTGCCCTTAGGCAAGAACACGCCCTCTCTGAGTCTCCTCTGGGGGTGACTGGCTGTGACCACCTCTACCTGGAAGGGCTGTCGGGGGTTAAATGGGAGGATTTGTGCAGGTCAGACAGGGCAGATGCTGCCTGCTGGGAGGGTGGGGGACAGGGCTGGCCGAGCCCAGAGGGAGGGACCAGAGCAGAGGCAGGAACCAGATTGCATTTTCTGGGCTGCTGCTCCCTTTGTGGGGCGCAGGCTCCTGGAGCCTTGAGGGTTGCAGGCAGGAGGTGAAATCTGAGCCGTAGGGAGAACAGGGACCAGACAGAGACCATCGGGTCAGGTCTCACGGAGGCGGCCAGGCCAGGCCAGCTGGTGGGCAGGGCAGAGGCTCAGTGGGGTGTCAGTCCCCAGGGAGCCCGACATGCCAGGGTAGGGGGTGTGAGCCCCCTCTGTCCTGGACCAGGTCCAGTGAATGGACACTCCCCACAGGGAGGCAAAGCCAGGCCCCTTGAGTGTCAGAGAGCCAAAGAGAGTATGACCCAGCGCCCTGGTTTCATAAATGGGAGAGCAGATGATTCCAGAAATGGCTGACGAGGGAGCCTGGGTCTCACCTGGCTACAGTCCCGGGGTGTGGTGATAAATAGAAGGTTTGAGGACCCTGAGAAAGGGAGTAGGCGTCACCAGGAGGCCACGTCCTCAGGACAAGTCCTTGTGGCCAGCTTTTGCTGCCCCCGTGAACGGGGGTGCCCTGATCCATGACCCCAGATGCCACGAGATACTAGTCTCAAAGTCCGTGACTGCTCTGGACGCCTGGCTGGGTGCCTGCAAATCAGGTGGGGCCCAAGGAGGCTGCAGAGGGCCTCCCAGGCCCGCCAGTGCCGGCATCTCTTTCATGACCTGGGTGGAGCCAGCAGTCCCACCGGAAGGGCAGGGGAGGCAGGAGGGCAGAAAGGGATGACCCCAGGGTTCTGCTCGTGGGCTCAGGAGGTTTGGGGAGAAGATGAGCTCAGCGCTCAGCATGAGCCAGTGTGGGACTGCTGCAGCCCCCTGGGGACAAGTGGTGACCACAGGGGCTGACCGGCAGCCAATGTGCACTGTGGGCCTGTCCTTGGTGTTAAGTATCAAAACAGCACCTTACCAGCTGGTAAAGAGTCACAGCCTTGGAGAGTTACAGGTGGTGAGGGGCCAGTGGGGCGTCAGGGGTGAGCTTGGGCACCGTGGCCTTTGTGGCAAGCTCAAGGGACATTTTGTCCAGAGAAGAAGCCCCTGGACAGTTGTCTTAGGGCGGCGGCAGCCACACGGGTGGGCCCTGCTGGCTGAGACGGTGGAAGGCTGCCTACAAGGAAGTGTATTTCTTGAGGTCCTGCTGTGGCTGCTGCTGGAGATGGGAGGGGCTGAGCCCCCAGGCCTCCAGGGTTTGGACAGAGGCCATGATGGCCACGGTACCTAGTGAAGCAGAAGTCCTCCACATGCGGCCCTAGCGATGTGACCCAGCTCCCTGGGCCTCATCCCTTGCTTACCTCTGCCTCTTCCGCTCCCCTTCAGCCACTCTGGCCTCCTTGCTGCTCCTCAAGCACCATCACACCAGGCACCTCCTGCCTCAGGGCCTTTGCACATGCTGTGCCCTCTGCCGTTTCCCCCCTTGTCCACGTGCATCCTTCCCCCTCCTCCTTCAAATGCCGCTGTCTCAGAGAAACCTTCCCTGACCCCCACATACAAAACAGCACCCTGACCCTGGCCCTCTCTCACCCCCTTCACACTGGAGTGTCTCTCCATGGCATTCATTACCATCCAACATGCTGTGTATTTATTTACTGTCTAGTTGTGTCTCTCCCCAGGAGGCCAGCTCCCTGGACACAGGGACTTTGTTTTATTTGTTGTATCCCCAGAGCCTACAACAATACCTGGCCCATAGTAAGTGTTCAATAAATAGTAGTGGAGTGCGGGAATTCCCTGGCGGTCCAGTGGTTAGGACTCCACGCTTTCACTGCCGAGGGCGCGGGTTCTAGACAGAAGGACCAGCCAGACAGACGGAAGTCACGTGGAGGTGTGAATGTTTTAAAATGTAGGTTTTGGGGACTTCCCTGGCGGTCCAGTGGTTAGGACTCCACGCTTTCACTGCCGAGGGCGCGGGTTCAATCCCTGGTCGGGGAACTAACATCCTGCAAGCTGCACCGCGCAACCAAAAACAGAAAAACATAGTAGTGGAGTGAATGAAGAAATGAATGAATGGGTGAATGCAGAAGAGTGGGTTTTGGCACAGGAAAAGGGGTGGGGTAAGCTCTTACATGGTAAGAGCTTAATAACGGCTTTTAGTTCCCCCTTCATGGAGGATGCAGCTGTCCCCATCTCCCCTTTCTCAACCTCTCCAACCCTGCCCTCCTCCTCCCACCCCTGCCTGTCCCCTCCAACCCACCTTGTGCAGGTCCTGCGCCAGCGCCTCCTGCAGAAGCTGCTTGTTCTCTTGCAGGAAGCGGCTCAGGCCCTTCAGCTGGGCAGCCCGGAACTCGGCCGGCCGCGTGCACCCCGAGCCGAAGGCCTCCCACAGCCGCTGCAGCGTGTCCGCGAAGGGGTCCATCCTGCCGGGCGGGGCAGCGTGGGCCGCGGCACCCCACCTCCAGGCTCCCTCCACCACCCCTGCCTGCACCCGCGTGGGCCCACGGGCACCCCCACGGGGACTTACACGTAAGCCCAGGGACCAGGGCTGCCCCACCTACACACACACACACACACACAAACACACGGCACACTTGGACACCCACTGACAGAGCTACAGACCACACCTCTTAACCGGTGGGCAGGAGGGCTCTGGACCCCAAGGCAGTCATGGGACTGGGTGTGGGCTTGGGGACAGCTACTCCGTGGCCCCTAAGAGTGAGCAGGGAGCCAGGGCGTCACGCTTCTTCCTGCCACACAGAAATTAACCCTAAGCCATGGCCCCCACCCTATTCCGGTGCCCCTCCTGGAGACGGGTAGCCCTTCCCCCAGCAGGCCTGAGTGAAGTAACCAGGGAGAGTTTGGTAACTAGAGGGAGAGTCCACCAACCACCACTTTGGGACATTCCCAACACAGAATGCTCTGTTCCCACTGTCCCCAGCCTGGGGGCCCTGCCCAGGGTGGCCAGGCTGGCTGGCGGTGGCTCAGAGGGCTGGGTGACAGGACTCCTCTCCCTGTGCCCCAGCTCCGCTGCAAGACGGGGAAAGAAGACCCCCGCCTCCCAGAAGCCCTGCCGCCCATCCCAGCCCCATCGGCCACAGTGTTGGAGAAGCAGGGAATGTTGAGGGGTGAGGGGTGAGGGGGCAGTCATGCCTCCATGCTGTCAGCAGCCAGGGCTGGCAGGCAGGGTAGGGGCTCTGACATTCCCCCGGGCACCCGCCTGCTTACTTGAAGTTCATCAGAGGAGCTCTCTGATGCACTCAGTCCTCGGCCTGGTGCCAAGGACCAGTGGGGACCCTGTCCTCCTTCTCTCTCTGACTCACTTCTCTTCTGGTCTCTGCTTGACTGATGCCTCCTTCAGGCAGCCCACCATGATTGCTCCCTTACACATTCTCACAGTGGGCCCTTGGCTCTGCTCCCCACCGCACTGTGTCATACCTTGTGATCAATACCTGGTTTCCTTCTGTCCACCTCCCTGCCCCGCCTCCCCATCCCTCTCTTACCCCTCCCACTGGACTGGGCAGCGGGACCCCTCTTTGCCTACTTAACTTATCATTTGGGTCTTTGCGCCCCAATCCCCTCATCTGTTAAGGTCACCCTGCCACCTACCACCTGATGGATGTTTATCAAAGATGAGACCATGTTGGCCAGTTCTAAGCCCAGGACAGGGAGTCAGTGCCCTCAGGGTTGCCAGCTATTGTTAAGTGACTACTGCCACCATGGCCCTAAGTTTTCTGGAGGACTCCATGAGCTGTTCCAGCCAACAGGATGGCCTGCCCTGATGGGCACTCGGTGCTGAGAGCCTGGCTGGAGCCCTACGCTGTCCCCATAGGCATGATGGGGGCCAAACTGACCCCACAGGCCTCCTACTCTCATCAGGAGAAACGGGGCAGTTGTCTCGGGCACAGGGCGGGCACCACATCCCCCAGAGAGGGTGACTGTAGCAGAACAGGGACATCATCAGAGCCCCTCTCACTCCAGGCTTGTCCCCAGCTCCAACCCTCCTCCAGGGAGGAAGGCATACTGGCCAGAGACCCAAGAGCCAAGAGACTTGCTGACCCCTAAAGCCGCCACCTGAGCTCAAACCCTGACCCTGCCTCTCTGGCTGTGTGACCTTGGGCAAGTCACTCATCTTCTCCCTGCCTCAGTTTCCATGCCTGTAAAAAGGGGATGCTACCGTTCCACCACATGAAGCACCGGCCGCTGTGTACATGGTAAGAGCTTAATAACGGTCAGCTGTGGTTATTGTTACCAAGTACTCAACAAATAGTTATCCCTCTTCCTCCCCCCTCCTCTCTCACCTTCAGACTTCTGCTGACGGATGCTGAGGGCAAACCACACCGGCCCCTCTCCCGCCTCCGCTAGGTTCTGTGCCCTTTCCTAAGAGTCTGCAGAACCCACAAAAATGTAAGGCACGTCACTTGAATAGTGCATCTCCGAGTACTGTGTGGGGTGGGGAGCTCTGCGGGGGTGGAGGTCTGGTTGGAACATTCCAGCAGCCTCTCCTGGCAACACTGAGGCCAGCTCACACCCTATTGCAGTTTGGTCAGGACCGAGGCCCCAAGGGGTGACTGCTGCAGGGCAGGGGGCTGGACTCAAGCCGGGTAAGCGGCTGTGCAAGGCTGCCTGGGGCCTGGGGGGACGCCGGGCCTGTGACCTCCCAAGGGAGCTGAGCAGCCACTGTGGACACACAGATGAGGGGCTTCCTTCATCAGGTGGTCTGGGGGCCCTGAGCCCACCTCCCTGGGAGTTGCTAAGTCACTTGATGTGACAAGGGATGGGCCTGGCTCCCCGGGCCCCAGGGCCAGCCACCTCCCCTCAAGGCCATGAGCCTGGGGGATTCTATAATAATAATAACAATAATAGTGACTAGGCACTGACTGTGCCAGGCACTGTGCCAGCGTGGGTGCCTGATGTGAGTGCAGCATGGCTTTTGGATGGCACCCCTGTAGGAAGCTGAGGCCCGGGTCATGTGGCATCGAGGAGGGTGACAAAAGGGGCGGGCACTCACGTCTGCTGCCTCCAAATCATCAGCAAGAAACAGCTGCTGCCCGAGCCCCGTCCCTGGGCCCTGGCTGGTCCTGCCGATGAGCTACCTCCCAGCCCCCACCTCTGCCCGCCCTCTCATCCATTCTGCCCCGGTTTCCCTGTCTATACCACAGGCCTTCTAAGAGCACCCTCCGTATGACGTGTCGGGGGCCTGAGGACCTGGGTCCGAATCCCAGCAACTCTGTATATTAGCTGGGAGACCTTGGGCAGGTGGCTTGGCCTCTCTGTGGCTCACTCTCCCCATCTGTGCAATGGGGACGGTGTCTTGTAGGTACCCCATAGTGCTGTGAAGTGCTTGGTGCAGGGCCGAGCCCCGTGAGTGCTGTGAGGATGGCTCTGAACGACGGTTATTCAGACTGCAAAGGACAGCTGTGCTGGGGGGTCTCGGGGAGGAGACCCTGGGGTGGGAACCCGAGGAGACCTTGGCCCGGTGTGGGCACCAGGGAGGCAAGGACATCAACTTGAGACCCAGGTGGGGGCAGGGATAAGGGGCTGGCAAGAGTGACAGAGGCGCACATGGTGGTCTGAGGGTCCAGGGGACCCCCATCAGGCTGTCAGAAGGTGGACGGCACGGGGCTGTCTCGAAGGCTCTGCAGGTCCCAGTACCCTGGGGTCTCCAATCTGATCTCTCCTCCCTGCCCCGTGTAGCCTTAACCTGGATTTTTACAAGGTCTCCCAAACTCTGGGGAGCAGCCCCTCCCTTCCAGGACGGGTCTGGGGAGCTGGGGGCCAACCCTTGGCCGTGGGCCAAGCCAACCCCTGCCCCACCGCACGGAGAGGCTGTGCCACCGGCTGCCTGATGCTGGCGAAGTCTCTCCTTCCTGGACCCTGGCAGAGTCCATTCCCAAGAACACGATCGCTCAGAACCGCTCGCTGCATAGCCCACCCCAGCAGCGGGCATGCGTGGCAGCTGCCCAGGAAATGTGTTGCCAAATGGATGCTTGAGCACCCCCCCCGCCCAGGGACAGGGGTGCATTCCTTCCTGGGGCGGCCGGTCCAGAGCTGGGACTCTTGGCTCCCTTGGTAACTCCAGGGAGAGGAGGGGCATCAGTCCAGCTCAGACAAAATAAGGGTGCTGCCTGGCCTCGGGGACTCTTGGCCCTCTCTCTTAGGCTGGGGCAAAGGGAACTCCCTTCCTCCTTCCCCTTTCTCCTCAGGTGAGCAGAGAAGCTCCGAGAAGACAAAGCTAGTCCCTGTGCGTGGCCGTGAGTGGCCAGGCTTGCCAGGACTGACGGCAACCCAGAGTCCCCAAGCCAACCTGCCAGCGGGTCCCTGGCCCTGACTGCTTGCTGCTTATCCCCAGCCTCTGCAGAACACCGTACCTGAGGCCCTGCCAAGCTGCCCTTCCTCCTGGTCGGTCCTGCTCTACCCAGCTGCCCTTCCGTTACGAAATGTCCAAGGCTGGGCCAGCCCCCGGGGCGGGGCTGTCCTGGCCTCCTGCCTGACTTTGACTCTGGGCTGGCTGGAGGCTGCAGGCTGAGATTTCCCCATCACTTCCCTCAGGGGCCTCTACATCCTTTCCTGGACCAGAGAGAAGGAGCCAGGGCGCAGAGAGAGCCAGCACCAGGCCAGGGCCACACAGCAGGTCTCCAGGGAGCTCTGAGCTGAGGGGTCCATCTCGACCCCTGATGGGAAGGATGGAGGATGAGCCCAGAGTAGTGGACCCAGGAATTACGGTGTGTGGTGCGGGCTGTGGCCTGGAGTAGCAGGGAAAGCCCTGCTCCCCACTACCCCGCCCCCGCCCCCGCCGCCCCTCTGAGCCACAGTTTCCCATCTGCAAAATGAAGAGGTCAGATCCAAAGACAGCTGGAGTCTAGAAATCCAATCCCAGGGCCCAGGCCTGCTGCAGGCTTCGTCCCTGCCCTCTGCACGTCTGTGTCCAACATCACCACCCCATCCAGCACCCCGCTCAAAGCGCCTGTCACCCTGCAACGTGACATTTTACAATGAGGAAATGGAAGTCCAGAGAGAGGGCACAGGGCATGAGGGGCAGGCTGGGACCCACGTGAGAAGGTTGTTACTCCAGAGCGGGGCTGGGTCCACCCCCTGCTGTCCCCTCCTGCCTCCCGGCAAAGAGCGCCACCCTCTGCACTCTAGGTGAGCCGCCATGATCTAAGTGTCGCCATGGGGTTCCTGTGTCCCTGCCCCTCTGCCTCACCCCGCCCCCACCCCGGGCACACCTGTCAGAGCCAGCACAAAGGGGGATGATCCCCTGGCAGGTGCTGGTGTCAGACAGGCAGGCGATTAGGTTACGGGTAGGGGGACGGGAATATCCTTTGTGCTATCGCCCCACGCCTGTCGCCCTGGGCCCGCTGCAGCCCTTGCACCTTGGTGCCCTAGGTCTTGCCTGGGATGCTGGCCCAGGGCCTCTGGGCCGACTGGGCACCTGGGAGATGCTGCTCACGGGCCCCGCCCTCCCCGCTGCCCCTGCCTACCTGGGAGGGCAGGAGAGGTCTCCCGCCCACACCTGCTCTGGTAGCCCCTGGAGGCTTCAGCCGTTTGGGACTGGGGTAAGGGGCTGCAGGGGCCCCGTCCTCTGCGTGGGATGGAGCCCCCAGCCGCTGCCTGTCACGTGGCTCAGCATGTGACAGCCCTGCCCTGCTGTCTGGACCTGAGCCAGGCAGAGGCAGAGCCAGTGTCAGGCGGGGTTGGGCTGGAGCTGAGCCTGGCAGCGGTCAGACAGGAACCAGGTCCAGAGAGGGGCAGCCACCGATCTAAGGCCACACAGCAAATCAGGGACCCACCTCGGGAGGTACTGGTGGGTGGGAGGGGTATTGCAGGATACTGAGGGGCCCCTCCCTGACCGGAGATCCCTCCTGCAGGGGTTACCCCAAACTTGTCATGAATTCAGCCTGGGAAGTCCCCAAAGAGGCCTGTCCTCCTGACACAGGGGTCCTAACCTGGCTTGGGAGTGAAGCTCGCCAGTCTGAGGGGGCATTGCCCCTTGGGGAGGAACAGGGACCGGCCCTCTACCCTTTCTGGTTTGGATGCCTCTTGTTGATCCTCAGAGCTCCAGGAGCAGGACTTCCCTGGTGGTCCAGTGGTTAAGAATCTGCCTTCCAATGCAGGGGATGAGGGTTCGATCCCCGGTCGGGGAACTAAGATCCCACAGGCCGTGGGGCAGCTAAGCCCACGCGCCACAACTAGAGAGAAGCCGGTGCACCACAAAGAAGAGCTAGTGTGCTGCAACCAAGAACCGACGCAGCCAAATTAATTAATTAAAAAATAAAAATAAAAAAGCAGCTCCAAGGGCTCCGTGGTACCTAGGGGTGACACCCTTGTCGCAGGGACCTCGGGATAAATGGGGGATGTTGCGTGGGGTACCGCTAGGAGCCACTCTTAGAACTGTCTCCAGCGGGTGGCAGGCTCTGCCGAGGTCCCAGGTCAGCCGGTGGGGCGGGTGTTGGGGGGAGCGCAGAAGTTGGAGGGGACACATCTGCCCAGCCAGGCCCTGCTCTTCCGCAACTCCTCTGGCTTTTATTTATTTATTTATTTATTTATTTATTTTTTTGTGGTATGCGGGCCTTTCACTCCTGTGGCCTCTCCCGTTGCGGAGCACAGGCTCCGGACGCGCAGGCCCAGCGGCCATGGCCCACGGGCCCAGCCGCTCCGCGGCATGTGGGATCCTCCCAGACCGGGGCGCGAACCCGGTTCCCCTGCATCGGCAGGCGGACGCGCAACCACTGCGCCACTAGGGAAGCCCCTTTCTTTGTTGTTGGTTTGTTTTTTTTTTTTTTTGATGCCTCTGGCTTTTAGTTTGGAGAACGGGATGAAAAGACCCTCATGAGTGTCACTGTTGGTCTCCCTCTCCGGGCAGAGGTAGGGGAGGATGAGCTGGTCATGGGCTAAGGCATCATTCATTCATTCATTCATTCATCATTCCCTCCCTCACCTGGTGAGCCTGGCTCCCAGAGCCTCAGACCTGCCCAAGAGCACCTCACCACGTCGCCTGCTGACAGATTCAAACCTGGCTCTGCAGCCCACCTGCTGGGTGACCTCGAGCAAGTTAGGCCCCTCTCTGGGCCTCCGTTTCCTCCCCGCAAACTGGGATTGAGTCAACCTGCCTCTCAGGGCTGCAGTGAGGGCGAAATCAGAGCACATCTGGAATGCACCTGGTATACAGTAGGTGCTCAATAGGTACGAAGGCTTTTCTGTCCCTTTCCCCACCTTCCTAAGGGAGTGGCCACCCCAGGCCTTGTCCTGGGGCCCTGCCCCCGCCTCCTTCCCCCTCCCAGCCTTGAAGGCAGTACCACCTGGCTCCCCCCAGCAGACACCCACAGAGGCCAGTGTGACCCTGAGGTGCAGTCAGAGGCCACTGGGGTGCAGTGCCTGGACACAGTCCGCACTCATCCATGTGCTCACTTAGCAAAGCTTTAGTAAGCACCTACTGTGTGCTAAGCCCTGCGCCAAGCACTTGACACAAATTCTCGTATAATTCTCAGATGTTATGGTCTGAGCTTTACAGATGAAACAACAGGCTCAGAGAGGGACAGTGGCTGGGCTGGGGTCACACAGGAGAGGGACAGATGGGGATTCTAACCCAGCCAGCCCCAAGTCCCCAGGCTGCAGCGTCTCCAGGGTGCCCCGAACTCTTGGTTAGGAGCTGGGTGGGGGTTACCCCCACTCCCAGGAGTCTCAGCCGGAAGAAGCGTCTATCCTGGATGCTGTACCAGGCACCGGGGAGGGTCTTTGGCACATCCCAGCTCGGGGACCTCCCGACAGCTTGTGACGATCATCAACCCCGTGGTTTTTAGTTTAAAAAATGGTAAAGAGGGGCTTCCCTGGCGGCGCAGTGATTGAGAGCCCGCCTGCCGATGCAGGGGACACGGGTTCGTGCCCCGGTCCGGGAAGATCCCACATGCCGCGGAGCGGCTGGGCCCCTGAGCCATGGCCGCTGAGTCTGCGCGTCCGGAGCCTGTGCTCCGCAACGGGAGAGGCCACAACAGTGAGAGGCCCGCGCACCGCAAAAAAAACAAAAAAAAATGGTAACGATTAGGGCTTCCTGGTGGCACAGTGGTTAAGAATCCGCCTGCCAATGCAGGGGACACAGGTTTGAGCCCTGGTCCGGGAAGACCCCACATGTCACAGAGCAACAAGCCCGCGAGCCACAACTACTGAAGCCCGCGCGTCTAGAACCTGTGCTCCACAACAAGAGAAGCCACCGCAATGAGAAGCCCGCGCACCGCAACAAAGAGTAGCCCCCGCTCACTGCAACTAGAGAAAGCCCGCGCACAGCAACAAATACCCAACGCAGCCAAAAATAAATAAACTAAATAAATTTATAAAAAACAAAAATGGTAAAGATTTGCCTCAATGCCAGGGAAGTGGTGTTAGATGAATCAGCAGTGGACCCTGCGTGCTACTTTGGATACAATGCAGGGGTGACACTTCACAAGACCCCCAGCGCTGTCTCAGGGTGTTCGAATCGGGAGCAATATGTATCTCTCCTGTTTGCTTTTCTGCAAGGAACATCTATTATTTTTATAGTGAGAACAAAAATAGAACCTAGTATAGAGAAAACCATTTGACAACAGTGAGGGTATATGTTACAGGGAGTGCTTGAGGTCTGGATGGGGTGAGAGGGGCCGCTGACCTCGCTCCGTTCTCTGCCCTGCAGGTCACATGGGCTGTGTTTATCTGGGTCCCCTCTGGGACAGCCTCACAGGAAGTCTCAAGGCTCCCTGACACAGGCTCTTAAGCCATGGAAAAATTCTTTCTGGAAACAAGGGGATTTATAAGTCAGGGTTTAGTGAACAGAAAGCAACCTAGGTCTTTTGAGTAGGGAAGATTTAGTACAGGGAATTGGGTTGGTGAGGGAGCCTGGAAAGGTCAAAGGCAGGAAGTGGTGTCACCAGACCCCAGAGGGTCAAGGTCAGCCAGGGAAAGCTAGACCATGGTAGGACTGCTCTGTGGACGCTGGGGACCTTGGAGGAGTCGAGCCACCGCCCACGTGCTCCCCCATCCCTGCCCTAGTTATGCCCTGGCTCTCTCCTCCTCCCAAACCCAGAACCTCCCGCTGGCCGAGCCTAACCAGGGAGCCTGTTGCTTATGTATTTGTCTCTCCAGGAGCAGTTTGCCAGTCACATCCAAACCCCAGTCTGGACTGATCTGGAGATGTTTTTCTTGGTAATTGACAGAGTTCCTGAGCGTCAGCAGATTCTAGGAGCCCTGAGCCTGAAAGCGCCTGCTTCTCAAATTCATCCAGGGTCACTGTGTCAAAAGCTAACAAGACCGAAATTACTCCTCACTCAGCTTGGGACATTTGAATTTGCATTCTTCATGTCAGTGTTTTTAAAAATTAATCGATATTTAAAATTTAGATGTAAATATATTTCCTTTTCGCTTTTAATAAGATTAGGACAGTGTCATTAACCACTGGGTGCCATAATGTCAGGTTTGGAAACAAGCTACCAGGACCCCCCCCAACAAATGTTCTAAAATGAATTGATTTTAATAATGCAATACAAAATTAAAAGTTACCAACATCACAGAAGGAGTCCACATGTAACAAGGACTCCAAGGACTTAATTAAATCATTTTAGGGCCCTAAATGGTACAGTAACCTCTTTTTTAGGCATGGACCAAGACCCCACAGAAAGCAAGCAATATTGCAGAAAGCCAACATCTAAGAAGTAGCTGCCAGAGACTTCTCTGGCGGTCCAGTGGTTGACTCCCAGCTTCCACTGCAGGGGGCGCGAGTTTGATCCCTGGTTAGGGAACTAAGATCCCACATGCTGTATAGCGCAGCCAAAAAAAAAAAAAAAGAAAAAAGAAAAAAGAAGTAGCTGTCAGCGGGGCTCAGCACAGGGGAGGCCAGGGGGACCCACTGGTATAGGCAGACCACCCACTTCCTGGAGCAGTGTCCCTGCTCCCCTCCTACCTTCTCTTTGTTTTCTGGCTGGTTCATAAAACACACTCCGCTCGATTTCGTCTTGGGGGTCCCTCCTGGTGGGATATAAACTGCCTGTGAGTTCTGGGTCTGCCCAAGGCAACTGCTGTTCAATGAGCCTTGC
Source organism: Physeter macrocephalus (assembly GCF_002837175.3). Lineage (NCBI taxonomy): Eukaryota > Metazoa > Chordata > Mammalia > Artiodactyla > Physeteridae > Physeter > Physeter macrocephalus. The sequence goes on along the minus strand of NC_041229.1, from coordinate 103,796,690 downwards.
CCGCTTCCCCATGAGCACACAAGTCCGCCCAAGAGGCCTTTACCCTTTCTTGGACGACACACACCCACTCTGGGTAAATACTGGGCCACCTGGAAACCTCAAAATGCTGGATGGGGGGCTCTCGGGCGGAGGGAGCTTCAGGTGGCTGCATCTTGGAGCTTCCTGACCCCTTCAGAGGTCACGCCATCTTCCCTTTGTCCCTTTATAGGACTTTTGTGGGCTTGCCCTCTTTCCAACATAGTGACAACTAAAAATCTTCCCTGTCCTCTCTCTCTCTAAGAGCCACTGGGCCTGGGACACTGCCCCTCTCTTTCCTTGGGTGCAATAAAAGAAATGCTCACGTATTGAGGTCTGGGGAAGTCATTCTGGCTTATCCATGAATTAACTTGAATTTGATGCTACCTGGAACAGCCTGTTTGTGGCCTATCAAGCCTACACGGTACATCTGCTTTAATCATTAAAGAAAAGGGCGCATTGACCAGAAGTCAAGAATGTCCATGTTAAAATAAAGACGAGGGCTTCCCTGGTGGCGCAGTGGTTGCGAGTCCGCCTGCCGATGCGGGGGACGCGGGTTCGTGCCCCGGTCCGGGAGGATCCCACATGCCGCGGAGCGGCTGGGCCCGTGAGCCATGGCCGCTGAGCCTGCGCGTCCGGAGCCTGTGCTCCGCAACGGGAGAGGCCACAACAGTGAGAGGCCCGCGTGACACAAAATAATAATAATAATAAAGATGAAACGCGTCCCTTCCTGGGACGCCAATGCTGGTGCCCCTTTGATAATAAGACTTCTTTCCCAGGCGCCAAGGCCATACTTACTCACCGTGTTGGTGCTGATCTGTTTTTTTTGTGAAACCTTGAAGGAATGTCTCCCTGACTTGTTTGATGTTCTTTGTTCTGACAAGACATACAACTGTGCTGAAAACCATGCTTCTCCAGAGCAGTTCCTCGGAGTCATCTGAGAGGCTGTCTTCTGGGCTATAGTCCTCAGTTTGGCTCAAATAAAACTCTTTTCTATTCCCGTTACAGATTGCTTATTGATTATTTTCACTGACAGGTGTCACACTCCCCTCTCTTGGCCCTAAAGGTCTGCTCTGGCCTCTAAGATGCTTCTCTTCCTCCTGGCCACTAGGCTGGCCCCCTCCATCCTGTTTTCAGTGTGCAGAAGCCTTTTTCACCTACTCCTATTTTGCAAGGGAGGAAATATTCAGGTGAGGGAAGACGAGGTGAGGGGGCTTCCCACACTAACGCCCAGACAAGACCGGACACCCTGGGGACCCCGCTGCATGGCAAGAGGGCCCTTCCCCCACCCTTCCTCCCTGGCTTGTCCCAGGTTCTCCGTTTTCCATCCAAGGAGCTGGAGGAGCCAGGTGCACTTGGCTGAGAGATTTCTTTCCATAACTGCCGCAGGTGCAGAAGGTGGCAGACAGGGAGGTCGTTTCCAGACTACAGATGCTAGTCTCCACCCAGGCCCAAGGGCCCCCTTTCTGATATGGTTTCAGGAGGGTGCACTCTTAGGACGGACAAGGGCTCCTCCCTGGTGTCCTCCTCACTCTCCCGCTGAGCCTCCGGACCCCCTGCCTACTACCTACCCTCTGCTTCACTGAACCCACCCTCTGCGGTCACAGCAGCCAACTCGGACCGCTACCTTCCCCTCCGGCCTGGTCTCCTGCCCGCTCACTGAGTTCTACAGGACTGCGTCCTCCTGGGGGCGGCAAAGCCCACTGCCTGCGTGTGCCCCAAGCCCCATGACCTCCTGGACCTCATCATCCTTCCCCACCCCGTGCCATGGCCATACCCTGGACTTTGTCATCTCCCAAGGTAATGAGTCCTGCGTCCACTCTCTGACCACAGCCCCCCGGTGCCCACTGCATTCCTGCTCTCCCGCCTCCTCCTTGCCTCTGGACCACCTTGGGCCCCGCCCTCTCTCTTGCTCCTTCCATATCTCCCACTGCCAGGTCCGGCCTGCCTGACTCCACCTGTCTGCTTTACTCATATCTGCACCTGGGCACGGTCTGGAGAAAGTTCCACCACCTTGCAGGCAGAAGCCTCTGTAAATTCATACCCTCCACACGGCCAACTCTCCACCCCAGCAACCCTTCTGGGGTGGCTATTTGTCATCCATTTACCCGTCCATCCATCCAATCCCATTGATTGAACACCTACTAAGCGCCTGACACAATCCTCTGCATGAGCGGTACGTGATGAAGAGTCACCCGGGGGGACAATTAAACTACAGAAAACCAGAAGGGAAATAGTTGGGGTGGGGTTTGTACCCCTCATCAGGGATGGCTTCTTATTCTGAGGGTGGGAAAGACCCCTCCTGGAAGGAGCAGGGGAAGGGGCTCTCCAACCGGAAGGAACAGCTTGTGCACTGTTCAGAGTCGGAGGAGGGAGGGTAACTGGGTAATTTTTAAAAATTAATTAATTAATTTTTGTTTGCATTGGGTCTTGGTTGCTGCACGTGGGCTTCTCATTACAGTGGCTTCTCTTGTTGCAGAGCACGGGCTCTAGGCGCGCAAACTACAGTAGTCGTGGCGCGCGGGCTTAGTTGCTCCACGGCATGTGGGATCTTCCCGGACCAGATGCATAGTTTGTAAATATTCTCCCACATTCCATAGGTTGCCTTTTTATTTTAATTATTTCTTTTGCAGTGTAGAAATTTTAAGTTTGATGTAGTCCCACGTGTTGATTTTTTCTTTTGTTTTTCATGCTTTTGATGTCGTATCCGAGAAGTCATTACCAAGACCCATGCTGAGGATCTACTGTTTTCTTCTAGGAGTTTTAGGTTATTAGGTCTTATGTGTCTTTGATCCATTTCTTCGCGGCATGCGGGATCTTCCCAGACCGGGGCACGAACCCGCGTCCCCTGCATCGGCAGGCGGGCCCTCAACCACTGCGCCACCAGGGAAGCGAAGCCCTGAAACCAATATTTTTAAAAGCTTCCCAGAGTATCTCTAACCAGGCTGACACCCAGAGCTGTGGAGTGTCAGCTCCAGCAAAGCAGAAATTTCATGGGCTCTCACCGCAGCCCCAGACCCAGTGCCCAGTCAGGCAGGGGCAGGAGGCTCTGGCCCCTGCTGCAGGGTGGTGTGTGTGTGGGGGTCGCCCCCCTGCAGTCCGGCAGCCCCCACAATCTCGGCCTCCCAGGGGCCCTGCCAGAACTCCCACTTACGGGTGCCCAAAGGAAGCTCAGAGTGAGCAGGAGGCGGGCACGGGCTGCCAAGTCCTATGGTGGGAGCCCTCTCCCCGCGCTATGAGGGCTCTTTGCTGACCTGCAAACACACCAAATGGGTGAGGGATAACAGTGGTAGGGGTAGGGCTGGAGGTGGGGTAGGGACGACAGTGACAGTGGTAAGGCTGAGGGGAGTTATTATGGGCCTGGCACTTTCCTAAGGCTCCGCATTACCTCAGTAATCCCGAAAGAGCCCTTGGAAGTCGTGCTGAGTATGCCTGGTTTACAGGTGAGGAAAATGAGGCACAGAGAAGTGGAGTTAATCCCCAAAGTCACAAGGCCGGCAAGTGGCAGAGTGGGAATTCCAACTCGCACCTCGCATTCCTGGGGCGGGCGATGGGCGCACGGTCGCCCCCCTACGCACACGCACACGCACACGCACACGCGCTGGGCACGCCCCCAGCGGCGCCAGGCCCTCCCCTCGTGGAGGAGGTGGGTCCAGGGCCGGGCGAGGCAGGTCCCGGCGCTCGGAGGAAGTAGCGGTCCGCTGCCGGACGAGTCCTCCGGCTGGTCCAGCCATGGAGGGGGAGCCGCCGCTCTATCCGGTGGCGGGGGCCGCGGGGGCGCAGGGCGAAGAGGACCAGCTCGGGGTCCCAGACGGGCCCGAGGCCCCGGTGAGCGGGGACGGGGAAGGCGTGGCGGCGCGGGGACCGGGAGGGCCAGAGTCTCCCCCGCGGGAGTGGGATGCGGCCCCAGGGCTGGGGTGAGGGGGGGCGGGGACGGCCGGGGATGGACGCGGGGCTCCGGGGGTGCAGTGGCCGGGTGCGAGCGCCGTCGTGCCCCGCAGCTGGACGAGCTGGTGGGCGCGTACCCCAACTACAACGAGGAGGAGGAGGAGCGCCGCTACTACCGCCGCAAGCGGCTCGGCGTGCTCAAGAACGTGCTGGCGGCCAGCGCGGGCGGCATGCTCACCTATGGCGTCTACCTGGGTAGGTGGCCCGCTGCACCCCGCGGGTTGGCGGGATGGGCCTCTGGCCACGCCGTTCCGCCCCGGGCCAGGCGAGGTGGCACGGCCCGGCGGGTTCTGCGCTGGCACCCAAGTCTTTCCCCCTCCACCCGCGCGCCCCTCCCCAGACCTGAGGTTTCTCAGGGAAAGAGAAACCTTGGGGCCAGTCGACTCCCTTCCTCTTTCACTTCTCCGTCTGCGCCCTCACAGCTGCAGCTGCGACCTCCGCACATGGGGGGACGGTGCAGAGTCCCCGGGGCCCAGCCACAGGCTTCGTGAGTGTGTGGGTGGGCCCTGGGCCCCCTGGGCAGGTCTGCTGCCTTCGGAATCAGGGGCGCTGGGGTCCAAGCGGCTGGCGGAGGGACGTGGGGGGGCGGGGGTCTGGATTCAAGTCGCTGTCGTGGCCACTGGCAGGTAGGACTCTTGGCCCAGCCTGGGCTTCCCCTCTGTCCTCATAGGCATTGGAATCGGGCATCCCTTTGGTGCCTGGAGCTCCCTGCCAGGTTTGCGTTCCAGCCTCTGCTTGGTTGCCCCCAGAGCCAGGTCGCCCCCTCCATGCCTGCTCCCTGTCCCCAGGCCTCCTGCAGATGCAGCTGATCCTGCACTACGATGAGACCTACCGGGAGGTGAAATATGGCAACATGGGGCTGCCTGACATCGACAGCAAGATGCTGATGGGTATCAACGTGACCCCCACCGTGGCCCTGCTCTACACACCTGTGCTCATCAGGTGCGACACTGCTGTCCCTATGAGGGCTGTCTCCCTGATCTTGAAGGGGTGCGAGGGCTGTTGGACATGGGGTCTCCAGCTGCCCTGGTGTTCTTGGGGGGTGGGCTGGGGAGAGAACTTGCCTACCTAGAGGGGTGAGAGAGAAGGGGTGAAACCCAGGTTTGGGGAAGAAACAAGAGCTTTGCAACCAAGGCACCTTGGGTTTCAAGCAACAGAAATTCACTCAGGCTCCTTCCCTCAGCTTGCCCGTACCCCCTGTGGCGTCGTCTTCATGCCCTCCTTTGTGGCCTGGAGCTGCAATGACCTTTTGAGATCAGGGCTATGGAATTTCTGGAGAGAATCTGATCAGCCAGCAAAGCCCAGGAACGCACCACGAGCCCAATCAGCTGTGGCAGTGTTGAGGGACATTTCTCACCGAAAAGGGTGTGGCTGGGCAGGTGCCCCAGGGGGTCTACTCCATACCTGAGCCCTAGTGGCATCTGGTACAGTGCAAAATTGCCCTCCACAAGTATCCTACCGCCAGGCAGTAGATCTGTGCTCAGATGGGACCCAGAGATCAGTGGACACATTAGATGAGTTCCCCTGTCTTTCTGAAACAATAACAACCCTCTCAAACTCTTTTATCACAATCGCACAAACAACATTAGAATCATAATTGAAATCAGAAAAAAGAAAACCCTTCCCAAGCCCTCCAGGCAATCGGCTAACTTTGTTTTCCCACCGGCATGCGTGGATAACATTTCTGTCCTTGTCAGCTGGAGTACATGTATGGGCGCGCATGTGTGCATGTGCAGTGTCACTTTTGCTTTCTTTTCACTGCACACATCTTGGCCTGCTTCACAGTGGGGACTTTCGTGATGTTAGCATCTTCTGCAGACATGGGGGCACTGAACTGTGGCTCGGGGCTGGACATTGCGGCTCCCTCTCCTTTTTTGCATGTTCTCTTTATGCTTCTGGCTGTTTCCTCATCTTAAAATTAAAGAGAGAGAGAGAGAGAGAGAGAGAAAGAAAGGGAGGGAGGGAGGAAGGAAGGAAGAAGGAAAGAAAGAAAGCCTCCTAGGATAAACTCTCAGAACTGCCCTTACTAGGTCAGAAGCATATAAAAGGCTTTATGGCTCTTGAAACCTAGCAGTATTATTAATGGCAAACTCATTTCATTTCCTATGTGCTGGGCGCTTTATAAGCGTATCGCATTCCCTACAATCCAAGGTGGATGCTCTGATCTTAGACACGGGGAGACCAAGAGGTTGAACCCATTCCCACAGGCAGCAACTGGCAGATTGAACGTCTGAACCCAGGCAGTGACTCCAAACCCCATGCTTGCCCCCCGACCCGAGCTACCAGGCTGACTTTCCAAAGGGCTGTACCATCTGCGTGACCTCTGGCTGTATGTGTCATTTTTCAAACCACAGCCTCACCAGCAATGAGTGCTAGTATTTTTACTTTTTGCTGTTTCAAAATTTACAGTGCAGTTGGGTGCCCTTCCCCAGACAGATCAGAGGAGGCTGCCTGTCGATTTATTATATGGCAAGATAAGGATAATTAAAGAACCAGGACCCTGCAATAGAAGAGAAAGTAATTGTGTCAGAAAACCAGTCATTGAGCTTTGAGCTTCCTGGAAACTCAGACAAAGAAAGGAAATAATGAACACAAATACTCAAACAAACAGAACCCCAAACAAAACCAACCCAAAGACCGCAATGGTTGTGTCTAGCCTGATCAGCCTCCAGTGCCCTGAATGGGCCCTTATCCTGTCACTCGTCAACCTGCCTCTAACACGGTGCAACATTTTCCCAGAGCCAGTGAGGCCATCGTTCTACAAGAAACTTCCCGACTGACCACAGTGGACTGAAAGGGCAAAGTGCAGAGGGGAAGGGGCGCCAGGGTTCCTCTCCCTGGTCTTCAGTCCCAGCTTGGGACAAGTCCCTCAGCTGCTCACCTGGGTCCTGCAGTCACCGCACGTGGGTGGAGAAGGGGGGCTGGCGAGTCAGCCCAGGACACATATGAGGGTTGCATGTGCCCAAGGGCCAGTGGCTCATGACACCCTCTCCCCGCTTTATCTCCTCTATCCCTGCAGTGGCCGTGAGAGGCTCGAGGTTGGGGCAGACCCCACATTACAGGTGTCTGGTTAGAGTGGCTCCCCTGAGGCCACCAGCAAGTCCATGTCTCTGAGACTCTATCTTAGGACCCTCGACTCCAAGGCCAGGGGTCCCTCATCACCTCACGCAGCCTCGGGAGCTGGGGCCTGGAGTTGTGGCCGCGCTGCTTTCGGGCTGCAGCAGTCTGGACGGGCCCGTGGTGCCAGCATCCTCATCCTTCCTGCTGCTCGCAGGTTTTTTGGCACCAAGTGGATGATGTTCCTGGCTGTGGGCGTCTACGCCCTCTTTGTCTCCACCAACTACTGGGAGCGCTACTACACGCTTGTGCCCTCGGCCGTGGCACTGGGCATGGCCATCGTTCCTCTGTGGGCCTCCATGGGCAACTACATCACCAGGTGAGCCTGGTGGGCAGCAGGGTGGGAGACTGGAGACCTGGCAGAGCCTCTCCTGTGTGGCCCACCTCGTCTTGGGGACCTTGGACCAGCCCCATCCGCCCCCTGGGCCTCAGTTTTCCCGTTCGTGAGACATTGGCTGGCCAGTCCATAAGCCTGGGTGCAGGAAGTGGAGGCATCTGGCGGAGGTTGGGCTGGGGAGAGCCTTCTCTCCTTTGTGGTCCAGGATGGCCCAGAAATACTACGAGTACTCCCACTACAAAGAGCAGGATGAGCAGGACCCCCAGCGGCGCCCGCCGCGGGGCTCCCATGCACCCTATCTCCTGGTCTTCCAGGCCATCTTCTACAGCTTCTTCCACGTGAGTGCCACGTATGGGGACGCTGGGTGGGGGGTGGTATTCCAGGCCCAGAATCACATATTGGAGCCCATTCCACAGTCTTCAGCCCTCTAGTTCCACTGCCCTTTCTTGAGCCAACTCCTGTTTGCTTACCTCTGGTGACAGGCACCTCATTCCCTCCCTGTCTACAGCACTGACCAGGAGGAAGTCTTCCTGCATGGGGCACCCCCCCACCAGCAGGCTGCCCCCGAGAGGTGGGAGGGCTCCTGTTCCCCCAAGAACCCCAGACCCCCTCCCAGATTGTGCCTGTGCTCCTTGCCCGGTTCCACACCCCAAGCCTGACCCAAGCTGCCCTCCTGCCCACAGCTGAGCTTTGCCTGCGCCCAGCTGCCCATGATCTACTTCCTGAACCATTACCTGTATGACCTGAACCACACGCTGTTCAACGTGAAGAACTGCGGTTAGTGCTCATGGGGGTGGGGTCCCTAAGGTCAGCTACCTCCCGCACTGAGTCACCCAGCAGACACTGGGCCCTCAAGGGCAGAAAGGATGCCCTCGCTCACAGGGCTCAGGGCTGAGAGCCTGGTGTCCTACAGCTCTGATGACCGAGGCACAGGGCCTCGTCGTTAGGACATCTGATCCAGCCTGGGGTGGTGGTGGGGTGCGTCAGGGAAGGCTGCCTGGAGGAGGTGCCATCTGGGCTGAGACTGCCTGTGGGATCTCTCAGGGCCAAGTGTACCCTCAATGCAGGGCCAATGTATGGAGGTGGGAGGTGGACTGGCTCCCACGGCAGCCTCGGGGCAATAGGGCAGGAGGGAGGGGAGGTGCTTTCAGACCCAGTGGCCCTCACCTCCAAAGTACTTCCGAAAGGACCCCTGCCTTTGCCGGCAGGGACCTCGCCCACCCCCTCTACCCTCCCCTCACCCTCCTGCTTTGCTGCATTTCTTTGTGGCTCAGCTGACAGTGTGCCCTGCTCCCTGCCTCACAATGCCCCCCACCCTCCCCTTTCTCAGGCACTAACAGCCAGGGCATCCTCATCGGCTTCAACAAGACGGTTCTGCGGACGCTACCGCGGAGCCGAAACCTCATCGTGGTGGAGAGCGTGCTCATGGCGGTGGCCTTCCTGGCCATGCTGCTGGTGCGGCCCGGGATGGGGGTGTGACGGGGTCGGATCTGGGGACCGTGGCGGGGAGAGAGGAATGCGGGCTGGACTCGCGGAGGGCGGGCCGGAGGCTTGTTCTGAGTCCAGAGTTAGGGCTGAGTTCTGGGGAGGGGGCCTGAGCCTAGGAGCTGGGCTTGAGGCTCGGAGGTGTGGCTGATGCCTGCGGACTGAGAGAGGAATTGGAATCCCAGAGGCCAGTGAGAGGAGGTCCAGGCCTGGTCCGGAATCCCAGAGGCCTGTGAGAGGGGGTCCAGGCCTGGTCCGGGGTCGAGCTGAAGACAGGGTCCTAGAGGATTGGCTGTGACGTGGGCTGGACCTAGGGCCGAGGGTCAGAAGGTGTGGCTCCAACCTGGGGGTGGGACCAGGAGGCAGAGCTAAGGCGTTGGGGGCGTGACTAGGTCGTGTCTGCGGGCTGGAGGCGGGCCTGGGAGGCTCATCTGTGGATTTGCCTTGGGGCGGGGCTGGGGCTGAGGGGCGGGGCGGGGTCCCGGGGGCGGGGCCAGGATGCCCGGCTGCCCGCCCCCTCCCTCACCTCCTTGCCTGCAGGTGCTGGGCCTTTGCGGCGCGGCGTACCGGCCCACGGAGGAGATCGACCTGCGCAGCGTGGGCTGGGGCAACATTTTCCAGCTGCCCTTCAAGCACGTGCGCGACTTCCGCCTGCGCCACCTCGTGCCCTTCTTTATCTACAGCGGCTTCGAGGTGCTCTTTGCCTGCACTGGTCTCGTCCTGGTAAGTGCAGCCTGAAGAGCATTGCCAGTTAAAATTACATGACGTCCGTTAAATTTGAATCACAGAATAACAACGAATAAGTGTTGAATATATATGTATAAGTATGTACAAGTACAGTGGGCCCTCCGCATTCGCGGATCCGGAGGGCCCACTGTACTACCCCATTTTATATAAGGGAGTTGGGCATCCGCAGGTTTTAGTGTCCGCGAAGCATCCTGGAACCAATCCCCCGCAGACACCAAGGGACAATTGTAGGCCCAGATATTCCCCTCCTTCTCCTTTTCCCTCTCTCCCCTCATCCCCCCCTCTACCTTGGGAAAGTTACTTTCACCTCTCTGAGCCTGTTTCCTCATCTGTGAAGTCTCTAATGACCATGCTCGCTTCCAGAGGAGTTACACTGTTGAGATGGGATAACAGCCATAAAGTGTTTGGCTCCATGCGGGTTTTAGCCTTGGTGTCTGGGGACACTGTCCAAGCATTTTCTCACTGTCTGTCCCCGAGGAACCTTCCCACAAGCCTCGGAGGAAGCTGGCCCTGCGGTGGCCTAGAGGGGGCGGGACGTGGCCTGAAGTGAGACCTCGTGGGGAGGGCCAGAGCCTGGGCCGGCTGACCTCCAGCCCTCACCCCTGTTCCCCCAGGGCTATGGCGTGTGCTCGGTGGGACTGGAACGCCTGGCGTACCTCCTCGTGGCTTATAGCCTGGGCGCCTCCGCCTCCTCGGCCCTGGGCCTGCTGGGGCTGTGGCTGCCGCGCCCGGTGCCCCTGGTGGCCGGGGCTGGACTGCACCTGCTGCTCTCTCTCAGCCTCTTTTTCTGGGCCCCCACGCCCCGGGTCCTGCAACACATCTGGATCCTCTATGCAGCAGCCGTGCTCTGGGGTGTGGGCAGTGCCCTCAACAAGACGGGGCTTAGCAGTGAGTATAGCCGTGGGCCCTGGATGGCTGGGCAGGGGACCCTGTGGCTACCTCAGGGCGGTTGCGGGGAGCACAGACATCCCAGGGACAGACATGGGGTTGATGGGCACACTGGAGGGCTGTTACGGGGTCCCGTGCACTTGGTGGAGGTAGGTGGGGATCCCTGTGTGCACTCTAAGGGTGGAAGGAAGTCCCGCGGACACTGCAGGGACAGCTGAGGAGGGCTGTGAACACCCTCGAGGCACGCCATGGACAGCCTGTGGACCCCCAGGGTGGGCATGGGAGTCAGAGTGAGGTCTTGTGGCTCCATGGGCTGGATATGGGGCTCTGTGGACACCTCTTAGGGGCAGTGTAAAAAAACACATTGGGGATGCCTCATTTCATACCAGGGGACAGGGCGCAGCCTGGCATAGTTTTCATGACACTGGAAGCAGATGTCAGGGTCTGTGCCCCAGGGAGCATGGGACGCAGCAGGTGGCCCTGTCCACACCCCAGGGGGTAAGTGCAGATATGGCATTTTTATGGAGAGGCGCTGGAAGCAGGCTGTAAAATCCCAACAGCAATCTGCAGAGTAGCGGAGTCCAGGCCCCAAGTCTGGGCTGCTAGGGTGGAGGCACTGGGGCCTGGTGGGACAGAGTTCATCTGTGTGATGCTCTGGGCCCACAGGTGAGCCTTTGCCAGTGACATGCAGCTGGTACACATGGGTACAGCCATTTGGGTCTCCCACATTGTCATCTGTTCTGATGGGCCGGTGCCGTCAGCAGTTTTGAGCATCACCCCTATATGGCATTGTGGACGTCATGCCTGCTGCGGGCTGGGCGGGGATGGTTCAGGCAACCAGCACCCAACATCCGAGAGAGAGAGTCAGACACTACATCTGCCATAGGGGATGGAGCCCCACACCCTGGACCACACTGTCTTGGCTCTTTTGCCTCTGGACCTTGAGCCCATGATATGTCTGGACTTGGGCCAGATCCCAGCGTCCTCTTCTGCCCAGCTCCGCTTCCTCCCTCCTCTTACGCCCCACCCCCGGGGGCGGGGGCTCCGTGTCCCTTCACAGCACCCCCATGGGGTACGGTCGCACTGCAGGACCTCAGGATGGGAGCGTCAATGTCCTGAGTGGCCGGCGAGGGTACAGTTCGCCAGGTGCTGTGCAGGCTTTCTCCCATTAAAACCTCACAGCACAGCATATACGTGTCATCTCATTTTACAGATGAGAAAAGTGGCTCTGGGGAGTTCATTTACCCCGAGTCACCCACAGACCCAACATCTGAATCCACATCTCTGTGCCAACTCTCTCCACCTTTCAGTCCTGAGGGTGGAATCTGAGTCTCTCCTGAGTCCCTGTCCCATGCTCTTTCTGCCCCACCCAGGGGAGGATGCTCTGGGAAACAGACAAATTCTTCCCTCCCAGCTTCAGGTTTGATTTGCAGAAAGCTTGTTGCTACAGCGATTTGCTCTCCCTGAGCCCTGGGTGAGGAAAACCGGCCCCTGCAGGCCTGGCACTGCGTGCCTGGGGTTCGGGAGAAGGCAGGATGTGTCTGCTCACAGCACTTCCCACCTCTGAGGCCACAGATGGGTCCCAGATGGGTCCCAGATGGGTCCCAGACAGGCCCATTGCATCCCAGCAGGGGGCGCACTGCTCCAGCCTCTGCTCAGCTCGCAGGCAGCGTGACAACGAGTATGTACGCTAGGGGGCCGGCCAGGACCGGTTTACAGCGGCTTTCTAGGCGCTCCTGCCAAGGGCTGGGACCAGCGCAGGGCATCGGGGGGTCACCAGTGGGAGAACAGCAGCTCTGGGCCCCAGCTGGCACCTCTCCCCTTTCTGCCCTGTCCTGCCCACCTGCAGCACTCCTGGGAATCCTGTACGAGGACAAGGAGAGGCAAGACTTCATCTTCACCATCTACCACTGGTGGCAGGCCATGGCCATCTTCACAGTCTACTTGGGCTCAAGCCTGCCCATGAAGGTGAGTCCCCCTCCCCCACTCGACCCCCTAGACAACAGAAACTTCCTGAGTGCCCGCCCTGGCCTGACAGCCCCTGAAGGGCACCACTGCCCCAGGCCAGGCCCTGGGCCAAGTCCGCTGGGCGGCCCCACACCCATCACTGGCTTATTACTTACCGCTTCACCTCCTGCAGGCCTCAGTTTACCCGTCTCTGAAAGGGTTCACAGTTTGCTCTCTACTTGTGGGCACATCCCAGCCGCCTTGTGGGTAGTTTGGTAACCTGTTCTGTAGACGTTGGGCTCTGAGCTGGGTGCCGAGGGTCTGTCTCCCTTCTTGGCTCTCGGGGGTCCTCATCCTCTGCTCTCACCTACTGGTGGGTCAGTTTAGCAGGTCCCAGCCAACTTTAAAAAAAATGAAATAGAATAGGGAATAGCAGGGAGTATGCCCGAGAACATGTGTGTACGTACTGAGTTATGATTTAAAATTATTTCTGACTGCCTGTTACAGTCAAAATCTCTAAGAAGCATTACTTATGATCCCACATGTAAGGGACAGAGTAATCTAAGCTCTGGTAAGGGAGGGCCAGGCCTCCCTTCACATCTACCCTGTGAGGCAAAGGGATTATCCTTACAGTTAGGGAAACCGAGGCCCTAATGGATAGGGTGACCATAAGGGACAGGGCTGGGCAGGAGGGTGCCCAGGAAGCATGGGTGGCGGGGCGGCTCCCAGGAGGAGGGAAGGACAGCAGAGGAGCTGCGGGGCTCGCGTCCCAGATGGGAGTGGGCCTATTGGGGCGAGGGGCTGGGCCAGGAGGGCGCAGGACCGGCCACCCGCGGGTCCCCCGCATCCCTCCCTGTGTGCCCAGGCTAAGCTGACGGTGCTGCTGGTGACGCTGGTGGCGGCCACGGCCTCGTACCTGTGGATGGAGCAGAAGCTGCGGCGGGGCATGGTCCCGCGCCAGCCCCGCATCCCGCGGCCCCAGCACAAGGTGCGCGGCTACCGCTACCTGGAGGAGGACAACTCGGATGAGAGCGACACGGAGGGCGAGTGCGGCGGCGGCCGGGGGGACTGCGCGGAGGAGGAGGCGCTGCCCGCGGGGCCAGGGCCCGGCCCCAAACCAGCCGGTCTCTGCCGCCGGCCCTGCCCCTACGAACAGGCGCTGGGAGGCGATGGGCCCGAGGAGCAGTGAGTGGCCAAGCCTGATCGCCGGCCTCGGTTTAACGCGTCTCGGATCGGGGCCCCTATGATTCCGCGCCAACTTCTGGAAGGACCCTTGGCGCACCCCGGGTTCAGGAACGGCCCTCCCAGAGCCCCGGGCCACCGGGAGCTTGGGATCCTCCCCGCAGCCCCCTCCAAGGGAGGGTGGGGCCTTGAGACCTCTTGGCCAGGCCCGGGATGCGAGGGACCACACAGCCGGAACCCTCCTCCGACCCCAGGGGCCGCTCTCCACGACCCCCTACCGGGCCCAGCCCCGGGGCTGGGACCCCGCCAGTCCCGTCCCAGCTCTCGGCTACAGGCCTGGGCCGTGCGCGTCGCGGGCTTTGCACATCCTATCCCCATGGTCCGCCAAGAGGTACGACTTTAAGAAAATGAGCAATAAAGAGATTTGTATATTGTCCTGATTGGGAAGTCTCCTGCCGTGGGAGGACATTGATCGCCCGGGGTGTGTGCCTGGCTGACCCTGCCCATTGGGCACTGTGGCCTTCTGCCTTGATCCGGGGTTGGGGAGGCGGTGGGGGGGCGGGGTTTTCCCGTAAGCCCCGCCCACCAGGCTGTCCTGGCTCCTGGAGGCACCGCCCCTCCCCACACCGCCGGCTTTTGCCAGTCGCACCGGATCTCGGCTCAGGACAAAGAAGCGCCCTGGGTGGTGTGTAGGGGCCGCAGCGGCGTGTGATGGGGCTTCCAGCCCCCCGTCAGGCTAGAGGGTGGGGCGAGGTCCAGAAACCCAGGTCCCGCTGCCGCCGCCTCAAGCGCCCCCAGCCCTCCTGCCCACCCCCATCCTTTTTTTTTCTTTTTATCCCTTGGGACGCTTCTGCCCACAGCTCCCCGAGGGACTCCTTTGGGGGTCAAGTCCACTTCTGAGCCGAGTGCAGGTCACCCCGTGTCCAGCGTGGGCCTGGGGCATGGATGTCTGAGCCCAGGTGAACTTGGCTACTGATGTCTCTGGGCTACAGCCTCAGCTGTGATGCCCGTGAGGGATGCAGAGGCTGGTGGGAGGGGCAGACCCCTACAGCCCGAGGGCGCCCCCCACCGTGGGGAGAGGGAACTGAGATCCCACTGCGAAGAGCTTTGAACGGCGGGGTGAGGACAGGCAAGGGGGCCACAGGAGGGTCCTGGAGCCCCCAACTGCGCCCCAGATCCGCACCACCAAAGCTGGGGGCCACACCATTCCTCACTCCTCACACGCCCTCCACCCCTAGCTGACTGCCAGACCCTGGTCTACACCCACTTCAGCGTCAGGTCTCCTAGATTCTTCCACCTGTAAACGGCGGCCCCCTCTCTCCTCTGCCTCACAGAGTCCTCACTTGAGTTTGGTTCCAGCAGCCTCAGCGGGGGCCCCGGAGCCAGGATCTGCGACCTCAGGCAGGGGATCGGCCCGTCTGAGCCACAGTTTCCTCCTCTGTAAAGTGTGTCTGTGGTGGCACCAAGGTCCCGAGGCCCTGCAGGAAACTCACAAGGGCACAGAGTATATATGAAATTTTCTACAATTTGGACACCTACCCACTCTGAGCAAATTAATAGGTTCAGCTGGTTCACAGTTTCACTGTTAGCTCACACCACGATCCTTTCATGTCATATCTTTTGAGAGGCTGGGTTTCCTGTGGTGGGGGGATAAAAAGTGAAAATCACTGTGGAATAGGAAGTGAGGCCGGGGGTCTCCAGTCGGATTCCAAGGTCTGAGAAGCTGGCCGGTGCACACAGCCAATTAGTAAGTCGTGGTGGTTATTAAAGAATGAAATAAACACCGTTTTTCTTTCTCTTGGTGTGTGTTATATTTTCGAAGTGACTACTAAGTTCTTAGAACCTAAGTACTTATTGGTTGGACCTAAAGTAACTCACAAATAGAACTATTCGATATTTCTTTTGGCCTAGGAGCATCATGAAAAAATTCCTGAGACGCTGAGGGTTCCGTGAACAGGGCAAGTTTGGCTCTGTGTTAGCACCAGGGCTGGCGCAGAGTAACTTACAGTGAGTCCCTCGTTGGACCCCGTGCCTCCACACCCCACCTTGTCCAGAGAACCGGCGGGATCCTTTCTGGACCCAGCCTAGGGAAGGTGATTAAACCTATGGTCTGTGATGCCTGGGAAGGGAACCCCCAGGGTCTGCTGTGAGCCAGCACGAACTAGTTGCCAAGTTGTTTTTGGCAGATTTGGGGGTCTTGCAGTCATGGGGGACAGTGAGGGCCACAAGTCTCCTTTCCCCAGCCTCCCTACCAGGTGGTCTCTAGACTCAGACAGATGAAGGGCTGGAAACTGCCTGCCTCATACACAGACTTTCAACGCCAAGCAGACCAAGACTGGTCATGCGGTGTGACCAGCACTCTGACCTTCCCGTTCCCCACCAGCCTCTGGCATGGGACGGAACTTCTCCGACGGCAGATGTGGCAACATCCTCCTGGCAGGATTCCAGCTAACTTCCAGTCAGAGATGGGCAACCAGATGCTTGGGTAATAGGCCTCTGAATGCAGGGCATGGTGCCATTTGGAAGCGTGTGGGCCCCTGGGCATGCTGGGCAAGGTGGGGGAGGGGATGAGGATGTTTCTACAACTGGTCTCATTTCAAAGTCATTTCCGGTGATGAGCAAATGAAAGGGTGGCCCAGGCACACGGAGGGAGCATGGCTTCTGATCGCATGCCTCACACCAAGGTAGGTTCCCCATCAGAAGACTCCACGCCTCTTCTTGCTGCTCCTGGCACATGGACAAGGCCCACAGCCAGACACACGTAACAGGCCACACCCATGACAAGCAACACACACACACACACCCCAGGACAAGCAGGATAACTGTCACCACAGCAAGCCCCAGCAGGCCAGTTCTTTTGGAAAGCCTAATTAAGCCATCAGATGTGAATGATGGAGCCCCTTGGCAGCTCCAGGCCTGGTTGTAAAGTATGACATTGATGTCTCTGTCACCTCTGGATAAGGTGACCGGGCAGAGGTCTGGACTCCAAAGTGGAAGATCAGACTCTGTGTCATGGTCTCAGCTTCTGTGATTTTTGTCAATCTTCCCCAGGGTAATTTTATTTTATCTGTTTTTTTTGTTTAGGTGAACACTTTTGTGA
This sequence comes from Physeter macrocephalus, assembly GCF_002837175.3. NCBI lineage: Eukaryota > Metazoa > Chordata > Mammalia > Artiodactyla > Physeteridae > Physeter > Physeter macrocephalus. Next base: position 103,779,924 of record NC_041229.1, on the reverse strand, counting down.
CAGTTGGTACATTCACAATGTTGGCATTGAATGATTTTTTAAATATTTATTTATCTATTTATTTGGTTGTGCTGGGTCTTAGTTGCAGCAGGCAGACTCCTTAGTTGTGGCATGAGAACTCTTAGTTGCAGCATGCATGTGGGACCTAGTTCCCTGACCAGGGATCGAACCCAGGCCCCCTGCATTGGGAGCATGGGGTCTTAACCACTGCGCCACCAGGGAAGTCCTTGCCCCAGGGTAATTTTAAAATTATCTGATTCCAAGACTCTACAGTGTAAGATTTTAACTATCTTTAACTTCTCAATGGCGTGTTAGAGAACCTGAAAAGTCTCCTGCTAGAAACACCTAGAGATCCTGGATCAGAAACAAACTGATTTTCAAATACATGACTGAGCTCTCAAGAAAATAAGCAGTCACCCAGGGGGAGGGGCTGGGCTCTGAGACCGAAAGATGGCACCCTGAGTTTTTCAGACCTGAGCAGGCTCCCCCGAATGCATGGCAGCGTCCCAGACTCAAGACGAACTGAAGGAATAGCCAGAAGGCTGAGCGGCGGTTCTTGTGTAACCGCCTGGGTTTAAAGATCTGAGGAGGTGGAAGGCCTGGACTTGGAATAGGCATTATTTGAGGGGCGGGTGGGGGCTTGCTTAATATCTGCATATTCAGGACTTGGGAGCACCTCCTACCGGAAGACACTTTATGATGTGCTGATTTTGATTTTCACCTGTGCTGTGAGGAATTTTTGTTAGAATTGTTAATTATGCATTTTATATTTTTGATAATTTTTTTTTTTTTCCACACTGCACAGCTTGTGGGAATCTTAGTTCCCTGACCAGGGACCGGACCCGTGCCCCTGCAATGGAAGCTCGGACTCCTAACCACTGGACCACCAGGGAAGTCCGTATTTTTGATAAATTCTGCAACTTAGGTTGATCTATGTCAGCGGGATACCAAAAGTAAAAGTCGATATTTAGAGGGTCTTAGGGTTTATATTTAGAGGGTCAGTCTGGTCTCCATCCCTTACAGGATGCAGATCAAGCTTGTAAACGTGGACATTTTCCTGAGTGTCTTGTTCAGGCTATGAACCTTTTATGAGAAGGTGAGACCTTCTGATAGCTGTTGAAGTTTCAAAATTTGGCACACAGGCAAATCATTTTGTGTTGTATATTACGGCTTACGAGGCAACAGACGTTGTGGTTTTGCTTTTATAGACAGCCAACCCGTCAGCACAGGCCAGGAGTCAGGAGAAGTGCGCACGAGGTCCCGGCTGGTCAGCGTCCTGCTCTGGTGCTAACAGTAGCCCCCACTTCGTCCAGCTGAGCTGCCCCGTGTTGATCAGGGAAGGCCCACGAGAGAGGGAACCGCTGCTCTCAGTGAGCCCCTTTCTTGTTTACTCACTTATTGCTAGGGGACCCCAAAGTGGTTAATGGCTGTGGGACAGGGGTGGCCTCCCCCAGCATCATAGTCTCAGGCGAGGGACCAAGGGCGGGGGTGGGGATGGGGAAGGGGTGGGGAGAGACTATGCCAGATGACCCAGGTCTGGCTCTATCCTAAAGATGTCGTCTTTACTGTAGCAAGGAAGCTTCTGTGGCCCACCTTCCTGACCCAAGACATATGCGCAACTGTCCGAAAGTTCATCAGGTCAGAACCAGCCAGCTGTTATGTAAACAGAAGTTTTGTATGCGCTGGGGAACCAAAAACATTTCTTGCGAGACTTGCTCTATTACGATACTTGCTTCCTTGTGGGGTCTGGAACAGAACCTGCAGGGTCTCCGAGGTCTGCCTGTAGGTGATGCTACGGCTGGTCAGGCTCATACCCAAGACAAGGCCAAGCCAAGGTCAACCCGACTGGTTTGGCTGGTAAAGGTACAATGAGCCACTTTTAGATTCAAGGCATATTATTTCCACGGACAGTGAAAAGGAGAATAAGCCCAAGGTGCCAGCCCCTGGAGGTCCTTGTCACTCACTCCGAGCTCAAGGGGCCCAGACTGCAAGGCCGCTGTGGGAGACCCTGGAGCTGGGGAGCTGACTCTAGAAGGCTGCTGAGTACCTTTTTATCCTGTGCTTTCTTCTGAGGAGGGCAGCAGACTGGAGGTGATAAGAAGCTCTCAGGACAGCCTCCAAGGTGGGTAGGTGGGCGAGAGGCAGACGGCCTCACAGCAGCTCCCACAGGCCTCCCACCCTCCGGTGTCCTGGTGGATTATAGCTTCCTGCCAAGACTCAGATGAGCTGCGGTCCAGGCCTCTGCCTGCGTGGCCTGTGTGGGCACGTGCGGGTCACTGGGGCACAATGGAACCTTGAGGGCTTGTGCCCAGGTGGGCTCCATTTATGACGAGCAGACTTCTGAGAACTTGTATGATTAGGTTTCTTTTTTCTCTTTTTTTTAAAATTGAAGTATAGCTGATTTATGATATTGCATTCGTTTCAGGTGAACAAGCACAGTGATTCAGTATTTTTTGCAGATTATATTCCATTACAGGTCATTACGAGGTAATGGGTATAATTCCCTGTGCTATACAATAAATCCTTGTTGCTCATCTATTTTGTATATAGTAGTTTGTATCTGTTAATCCCATATCCTTAATTTGTCCCCCCGCCTTCCCTCTTTGGTAACCCCAAGTTTGTTATCTATGTCTGTGAGTCTGTTTCTGTTTTGCATATACATTCGTTTGTATTATTTTTTAGATTCCACATGTAAGTGATATCATATAGTATTTGTCTTTGACTTATTTCACTAAGCATAATACCAAGTCCGTCCATGTTGCTGCAAATGGCAGTATTTCATTCTTTTTTATGGCCGAGTCATATTCTATCGTATGTATATATATATATACATATACCACATCTTTTTTTTTTTTAATTTATTTATTTTTGGCTGCGTTGGGTCTTTGTTGCTGCCCGGGCTTTCTCCAGTTGTGGCGAGCAGGGGCTACTCTTGGTTGCAGTGTGTGGGCTTCTCATTGCAGTGGCTTCCCTTGTTGTGGAGCACGGGCTCTAGGCGTTCGGGCTTCAGTAGTTGCGGCACGTGGGCCCAGTAGCTGTGGCTCACGGGCTCTAGAGCTCAAGCTCAGTAGCTGTGGCGCATGGGCCTAGCTGCTCCGCGGCATGTGGGATTCTCCCCAACCAGGGCTCGAACCCGTGTCCCCTGCATTGGCAGGCGGATTCTTAACCACTGCGCCACCAGGGAAGCCCCTATGCCACATCTTCTTAACCCAGTCATCTGTTCATGGGCATCTGGGTTGCTTCCATGTCTTAGCTATTGTACGTAGTGCTGCTATGAACACTGGGGTGCATGTATCTTTTCAAATGACTGTTTTCATTTTTTCCTCATATATACCCAGGAATGGAATTGCTCGATCATATGGTAGTTCTAATTTTAGTTTTTTAAGGAACCTCCATACTGTTTTCCATAGTGGCTGAACCAATTTACATTCCCACCAACAGTGTACAAGGGTTCCCTTTATCCCACACCCTCTCCAACATTTGTTATTTGTAGATTTTTTTATGATAGTCATTCTGACAGATGTGAGGTGATACCTCATTGTGGTTTTGATTTGCATTTCTCTAATAATTAGTGATG
>NC_041229.1:103773162-103775741 GCF_002837175.3 Physeter macrocephalus | reverse complement strand
GTTCCGCGGCATGTGGGATCTTCCCGGACCGGGACACGAACCCGTGTCCCCTGCACTGGCAGGTGGACCCTCAACCACTGCGCCACCAGGGAAGCCCGTCTTGGGTATCTTGATAGGGATTGCATCAAGTCTGTAGATTGCTTTGGGTAGTATGGCCAATTTAATAATATTGATTCTTCCAATCCAAGAGCAAGGGATATCTTTCCATTTCTTTGAGTCATCTTCAATTTCCTTCATCAATGCTTTATAGTTTTCAGTGTACAGTTCTTTCACTTCCTTGGTTAAGTTTATTCCTGGGTATTTTATTCTCTTTGATGCGATTTTACATGGGATTTTTTTTAACTTTCTCTTCATATGTTTCATTATTAGTATATAGAAAAGCAACAGATTTCTGGATACGAATCTTGTATCCTGCTTGTATAAATAGTTTTCATAAAATTTGTAAATGGGAATATGTCACCTCAAAAATCCAAGTAGGCCCAAGAAATATTATTAAAAAACTCTTTTTTTAAAAAAATTAATTAATTTATTTATTTATTGTATTTGGCTGTGTTGGGTCTTCGTTTTTGCTGTGTGAGGGCTTTCTCCAGTTGCAGCGAGCGGGGGCCACTCTTCATCGTGGTGCGCAGGCCTCTCACCATCGCGGCCTCTCCCGTTGTGGAGCACAGGCTCCAGACGTGCAGGCTCAGTAGTTGTGGCTCACGGGCTTAGTCGCTCCGAGGCATGTGGGATCCTCCCAGACCAGGACTCGAACCCATGTCCCCTGCATTGGCAGGCAGACTCCCAACCACTGCACCACCAGGGAAGCCCCTAGAAAACTCTTTAATAAGCATTTGGGGGAACTCCCTGGTGGTCCAGTGGTTAAGACTCCACGCTTTCACTGCCGAGGGCTTCGGTTCAATCTCTGGTCAGGGAACTAAGATCCTGCAAGCCACACAGCACAGCCAGAAAAAAGCATTTGGACACTTCTGTGGAAAGTGTATTCAATAAAATGTCACACTTGGATTCTGCGGACAACTACATGTGACCGAGGGTCTGCCTGCATTGATTTCATGCCACAGCTGGGCTGTTCAGGTATCCTGGGGAGGGGAACACAGGTGTACTGTGCCTGGTCCAAGGTGAATGCAAATTGCTGAGAGTGACGGGTATGCCACACGGGAGAGCCCCGATTGAACAGTGGGGCCTCCAGGAAGGTTAACAGGGTAATCTCTCAGCCCTCTCTGCTGGAGCTCAAGATAGAGAAGGACTTAACTCAGAAAGAACTGTGGGTGTACCTTTCATCACATGGACTGAACTTCAGTGAGAGTCATAGAATTCCCACAAAGTTTTTGAGAAGTTTCGCCAGCTGGGACTGCAAAGATGCAGACAATACAAAACAAAAAGAGGCCATCAGAACCCTCCCCAATCCATCAAATTCTACCGACAGGAAGTAGGCTGAGAAAACCACTCAGCTGTAAACACATACTTCCTTTCATGAAAAAGGGAGGACTCAGACGACCAGGACCCAGAGAGCAGAGCCAAGAGCCATGGAGAATTCTTCCCAAACCTTGGAAGCTGATCAAAGAACTTCCATCATGTTCCTGGCTGGATTACAGAATTGCTTTGGACCATGAGACTTCCTGGTGGTCTAGGGAGTAAGACTCCATGATCCCAATGCAGGGGACCCGGGTTCAATCCCTGGTGGGGGAATTAGATTCTGCATGCATGCCACAACTAAGAAGTCTGCACGCCTCAACTAAATATCCTGCATGCCACAACTAAGACCCAGCACAGCCAAAATAAATAAATAAAAATAAATAATAAATAAATATTTTTAAAAAAGAATTGCTTTGGACCAGTCTGGTCCACTGAGCCTCACATTTTCTCCCTCTTTTAACAGGAATGTCTATGGCAGTTATCCTGCACGGAGGTTATAAGACTGCAGTCAAGGCATCAGCCAGAATTCCAATCATCTCAGGGCTCAGATGGGAGTAAACAAGAGAAGAAGCAGAAACACCATGAGCCGATCGAACAACAGTCTTTTATTTTCGTGGAAACGAAATTCAAATAACACGCAACTCACCATTTTAAAGTTGCAATTCAGTGGCATTTTCTGCATTTGTGTATTATGCAATGCATACCCCTCTCTAGTTTCAAAACTTTTTCGTCACCACTAGATGAACACCCTGTACCCATTCAGCAATCACTCCCCATTTTTCCTGTCCCCAGACCTTGGCAGTCAACAGTCTGCTTTCTGTCTCTATGGATTTGCCTATTCTAGACATTTCATGTAAAAGGAATCATGCAGTATGTTTGGTATCTGTTTTTTTTCCACTTAACATAATGTTTTCAAGTTTCGTCTGTATCGTAGCACATGTATCGCTACTTCATTTTTTTTAATAGACTTTATTTTTTATCGCAGTTTTTTGTTTGTTTTTTTGTTTTTTGCTGTACGCGGGCCTCTCACTGTTGTGGCCTCTCCCGTTGCGGAGCGCAGGCTCCGGACGCGCAGGCTCAGCAGCCACGGCTCACGGGCCCAGCCGCTCCGCGGCACGTGGGATCTTCCCGGACCGGGGCACGAACCCGTGTCCCCTGCATCG
>NC_041229.1:103764642-103772900 GCF_002837175.3 Physeter macrocephalus | reverse complement strand
CGCGGGCCTCTCACTGTTGTGGCCTCTCCCGTTGCGGAGCGCAGGCTCCGGACGCGCAGGCTCAGCAGCCACGGCTCACGGGCCCAGCCGCTCCGCGGCACGTGGGATCTTCCCGGACCGGGGCACGAACCCGTGTCCCCTGCATCGGCAGGCAGACTCTCAACCACTGAGCCACCAGGGAAGCCCCTATCGCAGTTTTAAGTTCACAGCAAAACTTCATTCCTTTCTATGGCAGAATAATATGCTACTGTATGGCTATACCATATTTGGTTTATCCATTCATCCATTGATGGACATTTGGGTTGTTTCCACATTTTGGCTGTTGTGAATAACGCTTCCATGAACATTTACAAACAAATATTTGTTTGAACACCTGTTTTCAGTTTTGGGGGGCATACACCTAGGAATGGAATTGCTTAGTCATGTGGTATCTATGTTAAAACTTTTTGAGAAACTGCCAAACTGTTTTCCAAAGCAGATGCACCGTTTTATATTCTCACCAGCAATGTATGAAGATTCTAATATCTCCACATCCTTACCAAGACTTGTTATTTTCTGTTTTTATGGGGTTTTATTGTTGTCATTTCATTATAGCTGTCCTAATGGGTATGAAGTGGGTATCTTATTGTGGCTTTGATTTGCATTTCCATAATGATCAATGAGGTTAGACGTCTTTCCATATGCTTTTTGGTCATTTGTACATCTTCTTTGGAGAAATGTCTATTCAAGTACTTTGTCCATATTTAAATTGGGTTGTTTGCCTTTTTGTTGCTGACTTGTGAGAGTTCTTCATGTATTCTAGATATAGAACCCTTACCAGATATAGGAATTGCAAATATTTTCTCCCATTCTGTAGGTTGTCTTTTCCCTTTCTTAATAATGTCCTTTGATGCACAGAAGTTTTAAATTTTTGTGAAGCCCAATTTATCTACTTGCTCTTTTGTTACTCGTGCTTTTGGTGTCAAATTTAAGAATCCATTGTCAAATCCAAGGTCATGAAGATTCATCCCTATGTTTTCTTTTTTTAAGTAGAATGCAATATATTTCCCTCTGTATTCTCTCCCTCTTTTTTAGAAGTTTTATTTTCTTTTATTATTTTATTAATTTATTTATTTATGTATTTTTATTTTTGGCTGCGTTGGATCTTAGTTGCAGCACCCGGGGTCTTCTCTGCAGTGTTAGGGCTTCTCTCTAGTTGTGGTGTGTGGGCTTTTCTTTCTCTAGTGGAGGTGCGTGGGCTCAGTAGTTGCGGCGCGCGGGCTTAGTTGCCCCGCGGCATGTGGGATCTTAGTTTCCTGACCAGGGACTGAACCCACGTCCCCTGCATTGGAAGGCAGATTCTTTACCACTGGACCACCAGGGAAGTCCCCCCACCCCTATGTTTTCTTCTAAGAGTTTTATTGTTTTAGCTCCAATACTAGGTTGTTGATACATTTTGAGTTAATTTTTATATGTGGAGTGAGGTAGGTATTCAACTTCTTTGGCATGTGGTTGGCCTGGTATCCCAACACCATTTGTTGAAGAGACTATCCTTTCCCTACTGAATGATCTTGGCACCTTGTTGGCAATCGATTGCTCATAGATGTTTGGGTTTATTTTTAGTCTCTCAGGGTTATTCGATTGGTCTATATGTCTGTCCTTAAGCCAGAACCAAACTGTTTTTGATTACTATAACTTGAAGTAAGTTTAGAAATCAGGAAATGTAAGTCCTCTAACTTTGTTTTTCTTTTTAAATATATTTTTGGCTATTTAGAGACCCTTGCAATTATGTATGAGGATTGGCTTTTCCATTTCTGCAAAACATTGCAGTTTTGATAGAGATTACATTGTATCATAGATCGCTTTGGGGAGTATTGCCATATTAAAAATTATTCAGTTTTCCAGCTCTCAGGTCCCGCTTCCAAGATGACCAAGAAAAGAAGGAACAATAGTCGTGCCTAAAAGGGCTGTGGCAACATGCAGCCTACTCGTTGCACCAACTGTCCCCAGTGTGTGTCCAAGGGCAGATCCATTAAGAAGTTCATCATTCAGGGGCTTCCTGGTGGCGCAGTGGTTAAGAATCTGCCTGCCAATGCAAGGGACACGGGTTCAAGCCCTGGTCTGGGAAGATCCCACGTGCCACGGAGCAACTCGGCCCGTGCGCCACAACTACTGAGTCTGCGCTCTAGAGCCCCCGTGCCACAACTACTAAGCCCCCGTGCCACAACTACTGAAGCCCGCACGCCTAAAGCCTGTGCTCCACAACAAGAGAAGCCGCCACAATGAGAAGCCCACGCACCGCAATGAAGAGTAGCTCCTGCTTGCCGCCACTAGAGAAGGCCCACGTGCAGCAGCGAAGACCCAATGCAGCCAAAAAATAAATAAATAAAAATAAAAAAGAAGTTCATCATTCAAAACACAGTAGAGGCTGCAGCCATCAGGGACATTTCTTTTTTTTAAAAAAATATTTATTTTATTTATTATTATTTATTTTTGGCTGCGTTGGGTCTTTGTTGCTGCACGTGGGTTTTCTCTAGTTGCAGCGAGCGGGGGCCACTCCTTGTTATGGTGCGCGGGCTTCTCATTGCGGTGGTTTCTCTTGTTGCAGAGCACAGGCTCTAGGCCCGCGGGCTCAGCAGCTGTGGCTCACAGAATCTAGAGCGCAGGCTCAGTAGTTGTGGCGCATGGGCTTAGTTGCTCCGCGGCATGTGGGATCTTCTCAGACCAGGGCTCGAACCCGTGTCCCCTGCATCGGCAGGCGGATTCTTAACCACTGCACCACCAGGGAAGTCTACAACTGGGTATCTTGATGGGAAAAACATTAAATTGGAACTCTACTTCACACCACTTACAAAGTGCATAAATTCTAGCAGAACTTATCGTGAAAAGCCAACTTTTGGAAGAAAACACCAAAAAAAATTTTTTTTGAAACTTAGGGTAGAAAAGGATTTCTTAAACGAAGTATAAAAAACATAAATCTTGGGGCTTCCCTGGTGGCGCAGTGGTTGAGAGTCTTTGATTTGCATTTCCATAATGATCAATGAGGTTAGACGTCTTTCCATATGCTTTTTGGTCATTTGTACATCTTCTTTGGAGAAATGTCTATTCAAGTACTTTGTCCATATTTAAATTGGGTTGTTTGCCTTTTTGTTGCTGACTTGTGAGAGTTCTTCATATATTCTAGATATAGAACCCTTACCAGATAAAGGAATTGCAAATATTTTCTCCCATTCTGTAGGTTGTCTTTTCCCTTTCTTAATAATGTCCTTTGATGCACAGAAGTTTTAAATTTTTGTGAAGCCCAATTTATCTATTTGCTCTTTTGTTACTCGTGCTTTTGGTGTCAAATTTAAGAATCCATTGTCAAATCCAAGGTCATGAAGATTCATCCCTATGTTTTCTTTTTTTAAGTAGAATGCAATATATTTCCCTCTGTATTCTCTCCCTCTTTTTTAGAAGTTTTATTTTCTTTTATTATTTTATTAATTTATTTATTTATGTATTTTTATTTTTGGCTGCGTTGGATCTTAGTTGCAGCACCCGGGGTCTTCTCTGCAGTGTTAGGGCTTCTCTCTAGTTGTGGTGTGTGGGCTTTTCTTTCTCTAGTGGAGGTGCGTGGGCTCAGTAGTTGCGGCGCGCGGGCTTAGTTGCCCCGCGGCATGTGGGATCTTAGTTTCCTGACCAGGGACTGAACCCACGTCCCCTGCATTGGAAGGCAGATTCTTTACCACTGGACCACCCGGGAAGTCCCCCCACCCCTATGTTTTCTTCTAAGAGTTTTATTGTTTTAGCTCCAATACTAGGTTGTTGATACATTTTGAGTTAATTTTTATATGTGGAGTGAGGTAGGTATTCAACTTCTTTGGCATGTGGTTGGCCTGGTATCCCAACACCATTTGTTGAAGAGACTATCCTTTCCCTACTGAATGATCTTGGCACCTTGTTGGCAATCGATTGCTCATAGATGTTTGGGTTTATTTTTAGTCTCTCAGGGTTATTCGATTGGTCTATATGTCTGTCCTTAAGCCAGAACCAAACTGTTTTTGATTACTATAACTTGAAGTAAGTTTAGAAATCAGGAAATGTAAGTCCTCTAACTTTGTTTTTCTTTTTAAATATATTTTTGGCTATTTAGAGCCCCTTGCAATTATGTATGAGGATTGGCTTTTCCATTTCTGCAAAACATTGCAGTTTTGATAGAGATTACATTGTATCATAGATCGCTTTGGGGAGTATTGCCATATTAAAAATTATTCAGTTTTCCAGCTCTCAGGTCCCGCTTCCAAGATGACCAAGAAACGAAGGAACAATAGTCGTGCCTAAAAGGGCTGTGGCAACATGCAGCCTACTCGTTGCACCAACTGTCCCCAGTGTGTGTCCAAGGGCAGATCCATTAAGAAGTTCATCATTCAGGGGCTTCCTGGTGGCGCAGTGGTTAAGAATCTGCCTGCCAATGCAAGGGACACGGGTTCAAGCCCTGGTCTGGGAAGATCCCACGTGCCAAGGAGCAACTCGGCCCGTGCGCCACAACTACTGAGTCTGCGCTCTAGAGCCCCCGTGCCACAACTACTAAGCCCCCGTGCCACAACTACTGAAGCCCGCACGCCTAAAGCCTGTGCTCCACAACAAGAGAAGCCGCCACAATGAGAAGCCCACGCACCGCAATGAAGAGTAGCCCCTGCTTGCCGCCACTAGAGAAGGCCCACGTGCAGCAACGAAGACCCAATGCAGCCAAAAAATAAATAAATAAAAATAAAAAAGAAGTTCATCATTCAAAACACAGTAGAGGCTGCAGCCATCAGGGACATTTCTTTTTTTTAAAAAAATATTTATTTTATTTATTATTATTTATTTTTGGCTGCGTTGGGTCTTTGTTGCTGCACGTGGGTTTGCTCTAGTTGCAGCGAGCGGGGGCCACTCCTTGTTATGGTGCGCGGGCTTCTCATTGCGGTGGTTTCTCTTGTTGCAGAGCACAGGCTCTAGGCCCGCGGGCTCAGCAGCTGTGGCTCACAGAATCTAGAGCGCAGGCTCAGTAGTTGTGGCGCATGGGCTTAGTTGCTCCGCGGCATGTGGGATCTTCTCAGACCAGGGCTCGAACCCGTGTCCCCTGCATCGGCAGGCGGATTCTTAACCACTGCACCACCAGGGAAGTCTACAACTGGGTATCTTGATGGGAAAAACATTAAATTGGAACTCTACTTCACACCACTTACAAAGTGCATAAATTCTAGCAGAACTTATCGTGAAAAGCCAACTTTTGGAAGAAAACACCAAAAAAAATTTTTTTTGAAACTTAGGGTAGAAAAGGATTTCTTAAACGAAGTATAAAAAACATAAATCTTGGGGCTTCCCTGGTGGCGCAGTGGTTGAGAGTCCGTCTGCCGATGCAGGGGACACGGGTTCGAGCCCTGGTCCAGGAAGATCTCACATGCCATGGAGCAACTAAGCCCGTGTGCCACAACTACTGAGCCTGCACTCTAGATTCTGTGAGCCACAGCTGCTGAGCCCGCGTGCCACAATTACTGATGCCCACGCGCCTAGAGCCCTTGCTCTGCAATAAGAGAAGCCACCACAGTGAGAAGCCTGCGCACCGCAACGAAGAGTAGCCCCCGCTCGCCGCAAGTAGAGAAAGCCCACGTGCAGCAAAGAAGACCCAACGCAGCCAAAAATTAATTAATTAATTAATTTAAAAAATACAAGAAGCAGGGCTATTTCTATGGTTGGGTATCTGAATAAATCTTATCTGTAGGGAGTATAGACTAGAATGAGGGTAAAGCTGTAATTGGTCCAGCAGTTACTCATATTAGCCAGGATAGTGGAACGTTTAGTCACTTTTGTGGTCTGGACAACGTTCATGTTTGGGGGATGATGGTGTGTCAGGGGAGGTTTGTTGGTTGTAACAAAGGTACCCCTCTGGTGGAGGATGTTGACGGTGTGTGGAGGGGGGGGACAAAGGGAACTCTCTTTATTTTTTGCTCAATTTTGCTGTAAACCTAAAACTACTCTAGAAAATAAAGTTAATTAATTTAAAAAAGATGCTTGGCAAAGGATTACTGTTGCGAATATATAGAGAATTCCTACAAACCAATAAGACAAAAGAAAAATAAAACAATAGAAAACTGTGCAAAAAACTGAACTGACAAGAAGCCTGAATGGCCCACAAGCCAATGACAATATGGTCAGCCTCGATAGCAACCGGGAAAATGTAAAATAAAACAATTGTAAATGCCTTTGCACGTCTATTGGATCAATTTCCTAAGACAGCCGTAACAAATCATACAAACTTGGTGGCTTGAAAACCAGATATTTATTCTCTCACAGTTCTGGAGGGCAGAAGTCTGAAATCAAGGTGTCCCAGGGCCGTGCTCTCTCTGAAGCCTCTAGGGGAGGATCCTTCCCACCTCTTCCAGCTTCTGAGGGTTCCAGGCGTTCCTGGAACCATCCAGGCATCACTCCAATCTCCGCCTCGTGTTCACATGGCCTTCTCCTCTTCTGTCTCAAATCTCTCTCTTCCTTTTTCTTATGAGGACCCTTGTCATTGGACTTAGGGCTTTCCTGAACAATCCAGGATGATCTCATCTCAAGATCCTTAACTTGATTACATCTTTATTATTGTTATTATTTTTGGCCACACTGCAGAGCTTGCAGGATCTCAGTTCCCCAACCAGGGATTGAACCCGGGCCACGGCAGTGAAAGCGCCAGATCCTAACCACTAGACCACCAGGGAACTCCCTTGATTACGTCTTGAAAGATCACTTTTCCAAATAAGATCATATTCCCAGCTTCCAGGACATGAACATACCTTCGTGGGGAAGGGTGGCACCGTTCAACCTGCTACACCCATTGGCAAAAAGTAAAAAGTCCAACAATACCAAGTGTTGGAGACCATATGGGTCAAGGGGAAGTGTCATACACTTGTCAAGAGGCTTTTAATTAGTCTCTTCGGAGGCAGCATCCACAATCCTGGGAAAGCTGAAGATGTACGAACCGCATCACCTAACTGTTTCACTCCCAGATACACACCAAGAGACGTGACCCAATGTTACTCCCAGAAATGTTTGCAATCCTCAAAAAGGGAGCACTTCCTAAATGTCCAGCAGCAGCGGAAGGGGTGAGTAAACTGTGCTGTGTTTACGCAACCACAGGACGAGTAAGTACGGACCAGGGTGGGAAAACCTCAGAAACAGAACGTTGAGGAACAAAGCAAATTGCAGAAAGATGAGGATATGACACTGGTGGTCTCAAGTTTAAGCTATGCAAAGCAATCCTATGTCATGTTCAGTGATAGCAGGTATACATCAAGAGCATGACGACACAGGGTGATAAACATAAGGCAAGCGTTAAGATCTGACAAAGCTGGGTGGTGTGTACATGCATGATTATATGTTATCCTGTGTATTTTTTGTATGCTTGAAACATCGCATAAGGCATAAGGCAAAAAAGAGGATTCTGTGTGTCCCAGATCCTAGTGTTCTCCATATTCCGAAGTTTAGAGCGGCTAAGAAGAGCTTGAGCTCTCAAGACTACACGTTTCCCTGGGTCCACGGTGCTGAAACAGCGTGGTTCTGGGGTGTTCGCACACTACGATGCAAGCCCGTCCTGGGACCACAGCTCCCCAGCTGCCCCTCTGCCCCTGCCTCTGCTCCTTGCCACACCCTCCCCTGGCCGGGTCCTTGGGGCTGGAGAGGACACATCGACCTTTGTCCCTCCCACCACCCCTTAGGCTCCTCACTGCCTACAGTGCTTTGAAGCTTCTGGAAGCATCCCACCTGGTCCTATAACTGCCTCCCAGCAAGCTTGTCGGATGGATGTCACATTTTTGCTTCTTTATCCCCATTCTATGGTTGGGGAGACTGAGGCTCTGGGCATTCTGGACAGGGTTGGTTCCTGGCTGAAGAGCTTCCACGGGGAAGAGGCCCGGAGGGAGGCTGCCAGGGGCCCCCAGATCTATCCCAAACCTATTGGGTAGCTTTTCCCAGGAATGACCAGGGAGCAACCACCTGCTCTGCCCAGGGAATCCAGTGGCAGTTTCTAAATCCATCTGAACCTCGAGACCATTTGGGAGCTGGTTAAAAACGCTGATGCCAGGGCCCATCCCACACCTGCTGGGGCAGAAACACAGAGTGAGCCCCCGGAATCTTCAGGTCACCAGGGAGGTTTGAGGGTCCCTGAATTAATCTGTTGAGTTCCACTGAGGAGGCCGGGGTCCTGGAGTCCTGGGCACTGCTGGTTTTTTCCCCCCAAGAAGGATCCCCCTCACAGGGCACCCAGCAACTTG
>NC_041229.1:103738765-103764142 GCF_002837175.3 Physeter macrocephalus | reverse complement strand
CATGCCGCGGAGCGGCTGGGCCCGTGAGCCGTGGCCGCTGAGCCTGCGCGTCCGGAGCCTGTGCTCCGCAGTTGGAGAGGCCGCAACAGTGAGAGGCCCGCGCACTGAAAAAAAAAAAAAAATGCTACTGTGAATTTATCAAATTTCTCCAAAAACTCCAACTGGAATTTTGATTAGGACTGCATTCACTGTTGTGGCCTCTCCCGTTGCGGAGCACAGGCTCCGGACGCGCAGGCTCAGCGGCCATGGCTCACGGGCCCAGCCGCTCCGCGGCATGTGGGATCCTCCCGGACCGGGGCACGAACCCGCGTCCCCTGCATCGGCAGGTGGACTCCCAACCACTGCGCCACCAGGGAAGCCCCTAAGATCCGTTTTTTAATTGGGTATTAGAGATGCAGAGAAATTCTAGAAATACTATTGATTTTGTAGGTTTCTATCTAGCAATGTTGCTGAAATCTTATTGATTCTAATAGTCTGTTGATTCCAAAGGGCCTTCTAAATGAATGCTCACATCATATGCAAATAATGAGAATTCTGCTTCTGATCTTAAAGAGATACATGAGCATGAATGAAGAAGGGAATGCCTTAACCAAACCCCCATTTCTCTCATGGCTTGGGGTGGCCTCTCCCCTGGTCAGGGTGTCTGGGCTGGGGGTTAAGGGCCATTATGTATAATGTTTGCTGTGAATTTTTGGCATGGAAGCTGCATGAGTTCAAGAAGTTCCTTTGTACTCCTAGTTTATAGCAAGAATTTGTATCATAAATAAATAACAAATTTTTTTTTTTTAATTTTTTTTTTTTTTTTTTATTTTGCGGTACGCGGGCCTCTCGCTGTTGTGGCCTCTCCCGTTGCGGAGCACAGGCTCCGGACGCGCAGGCTCAGCGGCCATGGCTCACGGGCCCAGCCGCTCCGCGGCATGTGGGATCTTCCCGGACCGGGGCACGAACCCGTGTCCCCTGCCTCGGCAGGCGGACTCTCAACCATTGCGCCCCCAGGGAAGCCCAACAAATCTTTTTTTTTAAAGAGACATTATTATTATTATTTGGCTGCGTCGGGTCTTAGTTGCAGCACGTGGGATCTTCGTTGAGGCATGCGGGCTTCTCTCTAGTTGCTCAATAGTTGTGGCACGGGGGCTTATTTGCCCCCATGGCACTTGGGATCTTAGTTCCCCGACTAGGGTCGAACCCGCATCCCCTGCACTGGAAGGCAGATTTTTTAACCACTGGACCACCAGGGAAGTCCCAGTAACAAATCTTATTAAATGCTTTTCCTACATTGCTTGATGTTATCACATTGTGTTTCTCCTTTATTTTTATTAGTGTAGAGAATTATAGTGATCCGTTTTCTAATGAATTCCTAGAATACTTGATCATGATGTATTATTTTTAATACAATATTGTGTATTTCATTTAGGACTTTTAACATCTATGTTCACAAATGAAATGAGCATGTAATTTTCTTGTTTTGTCCTTATCTGGTTTTAGGAATTAGAACATCACTATCCTCATAACATTTTCTGGGAAACTTTCCCTGGTTTTCTATTACCTGGAATAACCTGTAAAAAAAAATAGAAATTATTCACATCTCTTTATCCTTGATTAGTTTTGTAAAAAAAAAAAAAATCTGCGATCTTATGCAGAAACGGCTTTTGTTTTTATTAATGTTCTCTATTTTCCTTCGGGTTTTGTTTGCTGTTTTTCTCTTTATTATTTCTGTGATTTAAAATTTTCTTTTGTTATGCTTTCCCAACTTTGTGAGTTCAATGATTTGCTCATTTATATTCAGCTTTTTTTATTTCCTGATAAATATATTTGAAGTTATATTTTTTCCTTAATGTACTCTTTAGCTGTGTTCCACCACTTTCAACATGTAATGTTTCTGTTCATTCAATGATACATATTTCTTCATTCTTGCCATGATTTCCTAATTAACTCAAGGATTATTTAATGATATATTATTTAATTTCTAAACATAAAGAACTTTTAAGCTATCTTTGAGTACTAATTCTTAGATAATTTTTATCAATTTCAGTTGGGAGAAGCTTCTCTCCATTCTGTTTTTAATTTCCAATTTTATTACATTATGGTCAGAGAACATAATGAGTCTCATATTTATCCACTGTAACTTACTGAAGTTTTATTTATGGTCTAGACCATAGCTTGTTTTTGTAAATGTTCAGAGGTACTCCCCCCAAAATCCATTTTCTGTTGGATGTAGATAATTGTTCATTCCTGTGATGTTAGTGTTTATTCTTTTTGTATGTTCTATCAATATATGAGAGACATACAGTATTATTGTTGTTTTATCTATAGCTCCCTGCAGTTCTATCAGTTTTCACTTGATATCATGTGAAGCTATATTGTTAAGTGTATATATCTTCTTTGTCTATTGTACCTTTTATGAGTTTATAACATCCATGTTTGTCCATTGTGATTCTCAGCCTTGAATTAAATTTTTTCACATGTTAAGATTCCCACCCTGGCTTTCTTTTAGGTATGTTCATGTGGTAGATCTTTCTCCATCCTTTTACTTTTTAATATTTCTGTACCTAGAAATTAACACAACGTTATAAATCAACTATACTTCAATTTTTTAAAATAAATAAATATAATGGAATGTTATTCAGCCTTAAAAAATTTTTCTGTACCTTTAAAAACTTGAAGCAATTTATATTCAGTAAAATGCTCAGATTTTTAAGTGTACAATATGATGCATTTTGATAAATACATGTACTCATGTAACCGCCAGCCAATCAAGTTACAGAACATGCCCACCACCTTGGGAGCCCCCTGGGCCCTTTGCACTTCACCCTCACACTCTGCAGACAATGGCGCTTTGTTTTCTGTCACCATAGATTAGTTTTGGCTCTTCTTGAACTTCACCTAAATGCAGTCAATCAGTAAGTATCTAGTTTCTTTCACACAACATAACATTAAAAAATTTTTTATATGAAGGGATGCTTTACACTTAGTTAAGTTTATCCTTTTGAGTACACAGTTTTATGAATTGGACAAAAGCCATCATTACAATGAAGATATAGAACATTTTTATCATCCAGAAAGTTCCCTTGTGTTCCTTTGTGGTCAGCCCCTCCCCCTACCTTTAGCCCCTGGCAACCACTGATCTGCTTTCTTTCCCTATAGTTTTGTCCTTTTTCAGAGCGTCATAGAACTGGAATCATACAGTATGTAGCATTTTGAGTCTGGCTTTTTTCACATGACACATTTGAGATTCATTCATGCTCTGTGTGTATCCGTGGTTCTCTTCTTTTTATTGCTGAAGAGTATTTCGTTGTATGGCTGTACCGTAGTTTATCCAGTCACCACTCAAAGGGCATTGGGTTCTTTTTTTTTTTGCGGTATGCGGGCCTCTCACTGTTGTGGCCTCTCCCGTTGTGGAGCACAGGCTCCGGACGCGCAGGCTCAGCGGCCATGGCTCACGGGCCTAGCCGCTCCCCGGCATATGGGATCTTCCCGGACCGGGGCACGAACCCGTGTCCCCTGCATCGGCAGGCGGATTCTCAACCGCTGCGCCACCAGGGAAGCCCAGGGCATTGGGTTCTTGATGATTAAGAATAAAGCTGCTTTAAACACTTGCCTGCAGGTTGTTATATGAACATAAGTTTTCATTTGTCTTGGGTAAATATCTAGGAGAAGGATTGCTGAGTCATATGGTGAGTGTATGTTTAACCTTGTAACACGTTGCCAAAGCGTTTTCCAGCATGGCTGTGCCATTTACACTCCCACCAACAAAGTAAGAAATGCGACTGCTCTCAATCCTCACTAGCACTTAGCGTTGTCAGCTTTTCCCCTAGATGTTCTAATAGGTTTGTAATGTTAATTCATTGTGGTTTTTAATTTGCATTCTTCTAATGACTAATGATGTTGAACATCTTTTCATGTACTTATTTGCCATCCATACATCTTTGTTGAAGTGTCTGTTCAAACCTTTTGCTCATTTTTACTTGGATTGTTTGTTTTCTTATTACTGAGTTTTGAGAATTCTCATATACTTTGGATATGAGTCCTTATTAGGTATAGGTTTGCAGATATTTTCTCCCCATTTATGGTTTGCCTTTTCATTTTCTTAACAGAGGCTTTTTTTTAATTTTGAAGTTTTTTATTTTGATGAAGTAAAATTTAGCAATTTTTTTTTCTTTTATGGATCATGTTTTTTAGTGTTGTATCTTAGGAACCTTTGCCTAACACAAAAATATTTATGTTATGCTTTCTTCAAGAAATTTTATAGTTTGAGGTTTTATACTTACGTCTGTG
Organism: Physeter macrocephalus; assembly: GCF_002837175.3. Classification (NCBI taxonomy): domain Eukaryota; kingdom Metazoa; phylum Chordata; class Mammalia; order Artiodactyla; family Physeteridae; genus Physeter; species Physeter macrocephalus. The sequence goes on along the minus strand of NC_041229.1, from coordinate 103,759,867 downwards.
ATCCATTTTGAATTTTATAAATGATGTAAAGTATAGGTTGGGGCTTCCCTGGTGGCGCAGCGCTTGAGAGTCCGCCTGCCGATGCAGGGGACGCGGGTTCGTGCCCCGGTCCGAGAGAATCCCACATGCCGCGCAGTGGCTGGGCCCGTGAGCCGTGGCCACTGAGCTTGCGCGTCCGGAGCCTGTGCTCCGCAACGGGAGAGGCCACAACAGTGAGAGGCCCGCATACCACCAAAAAATAAAAATAAAATAAAGTATAGGTTGAAGTTCATTTTTTTACATACTGTGCTCCGCAACGGGAGAGGCCACAACAGTGAGAGACCCGCATACCACCAAAAAATAAAAAAAATAAAAAATAAAAAATAAAGTATAGGTTGAAGTTCATTTTTTTACGTATGTACAATTGTTGATGTCCAGTTATTCCAGCACCATTTGTTGAAAAGACTAACCTTTCTTCATTGACTTGCCTTTGTAACTTTATCAAAAATCACTTGACCATATATGTGTGGGTCCACTTCTGGACCCTCTATTCTGTTCTGTTAATCTATATATCAATCCTTTCACCAATACCACACTATATTTATTTCTGTAGTTTTATAACTGCTTGAAATCAGGTAATGTGAGTCCTCTAACTTTGTTCTTTTTCAAAATTGTCCAGGCTATTCTAGTTCCTTTGCTTTTCCATATAAATTTTAGAATCAGTTTGGGATTATTGTTGAGACTATGTTTAATTTCTAATTCAATTTAGGGAAAGCTGACATTTTAACAATATTGGTACATCATTTATTTAGATCTTGTTTAATTTCTCTCAGCAATGTTCTGTAGTTTCATAGCACATGTCCTGCATAAAATTTGTTAAATTTATCTCTATTTAATGTTTTTGGATGCTACTGTGAATTATGATTCTAGTTCCTTTGCTTTTCCATATAAATTTTAGAATCAGTTTGGGATTATTGTTGAGACTATGTTTAATTTCTAATTCAATTTAGGGAAAGCTGACATTTTAACAATATTGGTACATCATTTATTTAGATCTTGTTTAATTTCTCTCAGCAATGTTCTGTAGTTTCATAGCACATGTCCTGCATAAAATTTGTTAAATTTATCTCTAATGTTTTTGGATGCTACTGTGAATTATATATTTCAAATTTTATTTTCCAATTTTTTTGCTAGTATATACAAACACAATAAATTTTTTTATATTGACTTTGTGTTATGTTACCTTGTAAAATTCACTTTTAAAATTAGTAGCTTTTTTAAAAAATAAATTTATTTATTTTATTTATTTTTACTTTTGGCTGAGTTGTGGCACACGGGCTCAGTAGATGTGGCACACGGGTTTAGTTGCTCTGTGGCATGTGGGATCTTCCTGGACCAGGGCTTGAACCCATGTCCCCTGCATTGGCAGGTGGATTCTTAACCACTCCACCACCAGGGAAGCCCTAAAATTAGTAGCTTTCTTAAGCTTTTTTAAAATTTGGAATTTTTTAAATTTCCTTTTATAATCTTAGTTACTAGCATATAGACTTACAATTGTTTTTTGTATATAGACCCTATAATCTGTGATCTTGCTATACTCATTTATTAGTTCAGGTTGTTTTATAAATGCTGTAGGGTTTTCCATATTGTGTCATATGTGAATGAAGACAGCTTTACTTTTTATTTTAAATGTGTATAGAATAAACTACATATATATACACCAATTTCCTTCCTTTGTCCTGGGTATTCTGAAAAACTACATTTCTCAGACTCCATTGCAGTTAGGTTGAGGCCATGTGACTGGGTACTGGATAATAGAATGTGGGCAAAAGTGATGTACGCCACTTTAGGCATGGCTATAAATTGTCCCACACAATCATTCTCTTTTTTTTCTTTTTTTTCCCACACAATCATTCTTGTTATTTGTCACTTTCTTTATTCTTTGGTTTGGTGATTGATAGGACCCCAAGAAAGCCCCCCCAAAACAGTAGAACCACAGATGGAAAAAGGTTGGATCCCTGAGGCACTGCCTGGAGTAGAACACCCCTGAATTGCAGCTCAATCTACATTAGACTGTGATGTGAGGGAGAAAGAAACGTTTATTTTGTTAAGCCAAAGAGATTTCAGTGTTTGTTTGTTACCATCGATTAGCTTACCTTGACAAATACTGAGAGTATCTTTAGACAACTATTATTAAATATTTAAAAGAAAATCTAACTTGACGTTATGTTTCAATTGATGAATATAACCTATTTACATTTATTGTAATTCCTGTTGAGTTAGGATTTAGTTTTGCCATCTTATTTTCTTTTCCTTGATATTTTTAAACACATTTTCCTTTTGTTCTTATGATAGTTGCTCTTAACCTAAGAGACTTGGTAAGAGGAAGATATAAATATTGATAAGTTTAGGAAATCAATAAGGGTATATAAAAGTATCAACATCTGTACCTTCCCTACACCAAGACTCTTAGTCCTCCTTTCCCCCATAATGTTGATATTACCTAGAACTTTAATTCTGGGTTATAATGGATATATGGCCTCTTTTTCTTTTCTTTGTCCCTAGCTTTTTAAAAAGATGACAAAAAAACTTTATAAAGTTATTCAGTCATCCTTGTTTCCACATGCCCTGCAACATCTCTTGTATGTTTCTTTTCTTACTTGAGCACTTCCTCCCAAAGCATTTTCACTATGAATCTTCATGTAGCAAACCCTCTGAGGCCTTGCATGCCTGAGCATGTTGCCATTACACCCTCATATTTACATACTAATTTGGCTGGATATAAAACTCCAAGTTCAATTTTTTTCCTTTAACATTTAAAAAATATTGTTATTTAGTCTACCTGCATCCATTGTTTCTACTGAGAAGTCTATGTCAAATGGAATCACGTTCTTTTGCAAATGATCTCTTTCTTCTCTCTGGAAGCTTTTATAATTTTCTTTTTTCACCTCAGATATCCTTTAATTTCACTCTAATTGTCTAGGTTGGGCACTCTTGGTTTCCAAACTAGCTCTCTGGTTTGGCGTACTCAGCTCTTTTAGCCTGAGGTTGATCAGCTTTCTTTTCTTTAATTCTGAGAAATGTATCTTCATTATTTCTTCCAAGATTTCCTCCTCTCCATCTGTTTTTCTTTTTTCTTGGCTGCGCTGTGTGGCATGAAGGATCTTAGTTCCCCGACCAGGGATTGAACCCTCAAACCCATGCCCCCTGCAGTGGAAGCACGAAGTCTTAACCACTGGACCACCAGGGAAGTCCCTCCGGCTCCTCATCTTTATTTTTCTCTCCTTCTGGGACTTATATTTTCTGGATAATTGTCCTTCTATTCTATCCTCTGTATGCCTTCACTGTCATTTATATTTTTTCCTTTTTAGCTTTCCAGAGAGAATGCTCTACCTGATCTCTCCCTCATCATTTCATCCTTCATCATATGATTCAACCCATCTTTTATGGCTTTTCTCAATGATTGTTTTTATATATAATAATATTTCTCTTTGTTTCTTTTTGCCATTTCCTGTTTCATAATGCCAGTAGCTTTTCTTATATCCTTGTATATTTTTATTACGTGTATTCTCTGTCTGTGTGGTCCACTAATTCTGCTTCAGATGATCTATTTGTCTTCTGGGATGTCTCCTCCAGGGCCTGTGAGATCATGTCCCCTGGTGGAATTTGTCATTTTGTCTGGTAATACGCCAGCCTATGGTTTCAAGGAGAGCAAAGGAGATGAGCCCCAGGCACCACCAGACCACAGCCAACTTCCCTTCCTTTGCTATCATTAGAGGTCAGAGCTTCCCTTCAGATCCTTGGGGAAGCACATTGATAGGGGTGGCTTCCAGGTTCTAATGAGCACCCCCTGGGGGCTTGTGGGGAAGCATGGAAGGGAGAAAGCCCAAGGCCGGAGGGGTCCACTCTTCTCTCCAAAGCCTCACACAGCAAGAGTTTTGCAGCCCTGATATAACCCTGGTGAAGCCTGCACTAAAGTTGGGGTAGAGCACTGACAGCCCTGATAACTCTAGGAGTGTTGAGAACAAAGTGAACACTGCTCCCCTTGGATATCTTCATATTGCCCCTCCAGCCACACTCAGCCCCTGCCCCCACCCTACACATGCACACACACTTACACACACTTACACACATGAGTCCACACACATGCATCTATATGAATACACACACCTGCACACACGCACAGGCACACATGCACACACACGCCCTGTACACAGACACACACAAGTTCAAAACAGCTATCATTCTCCTGAAGGGGGTAGGGCTCACTTGTTTTGTTTAATTTTGTTTTTTCCTGAACTTCTCACTCCTCTTTGTAGTTTCTTCAGGATTCGTATCAGAGAGGAAGCACACAGCATGTGCTCCTTCACCATCTAAACCAAAGTTTGGCCCACTATGGACCTCAGGTCATCACCTGCTTTTATGAATACATGTTTTATTGGAAGCCAGTCACTCATTCATTTATATAGTATCTATGTCTGCTTTTGTGCTACAAGGACAGAAACAAATAATTGCAGCAGAGACTATGTGGTCCTCAAAGCTTAAAATACTTGCTATTTGCCCTTTGCAGAAAAGTCTTGCCAAGCCCTGACGTAGACCAAGGTCCTAAGCCCCAGCTTCCTGGAGAAGCTAGACTTCCAGTGTCATCAATTTTACCTTCACCGAGAGAGTTGCCATGGAGTCCACCATAGCAATGCCCTATCATCCCCTTTCAACGCCCAGCACCTCCCTGCCATCCTGGCACTATAGGTGATTCCAGTTCAGGGTGGGAGGCACTGAGAGCCCCTGGAACATCTCCCAAGGCTGAGCTGGGCACCCCTCGCAGTTCTCTTACCACCTCAGAGCATATGCCCGGTTTCTGAGCTAGCTGCACACCTCTGGGTGCCAGCAGACAGAGCTTTCTTTCTTCCCACCCTTATTGAACACGTTCCATTGAAGGAGTCCTTCTCTCTCCCTGGAAGAAATCAAGGGCACATCCATAGCTGAACTCTGAAGTCATAAAATCTCTTCCAGGCACCTTGGGGTCATCGAATGGTCTGGTCCAGTGTCATCTTCAAAGTCCTGAACTCATCCAACTTGGAGCTTCACTGAACCCCAGCTTGGGTCAGACCCTGGCTTGGAAGCTGGAGGTGGGAGGGAGTAGCCTCCTCTACCATATTCTAACTTCTCTTCACTCACCACCTCCAAGAGTAAGGTTTAGGGGCCGGAAATATACTCCAAAGAATTTCTCACTCTCCGTCTCTTTCCCCTCAACAATTTTATGGGCTTGAGATGAGTGATGAGCTAACGGTGGCCAAATAGGTTAGTTGGTCTCGTAGCATGTCCTGTGTGGGTGGTCCAGCACGTCACGCATATGTGGGGATACTTGGCAAGCATCATATCGTTCCCAACATTTGGACCAGCCACAGCTGAGACAAGAAACTGGTTTTACTGTCTTGTAATTCAGAACTCCAAGAACAGCCAGGGCTCCTCCTAAAAATCAAGGATTCCTTGCCGTGTTCCAAATGCCTGGGTGGGTCCCACTAAGGTTCCACTCAGGAGCTGGGGGTCGGGTCTGCCCTTCACCAGTGAATCTGGGTCTGAAAACCGGTCAGGTCTGCAAACTGGACAAGGGGTGTGACCTTTTGGGGGTCAACCGTCCACAGCCCCCATCACCTACTCTTGATTTCTTCGGGTGGTCCATCCAAACTGGGCAATAATTATATTGGCTGACCATTTGTTTTGCCCCTAGAAGCACTGAGTACTAATAACCATCAAAATATTTCTCTATATAGAAAACAAACTTATGGTTACCAAAGGGGAGGGTGGGTTTGAGGGATACTGGAAAATAATCTGGAAAAGGACATATATTTTGGGTGGGCCAAAAAGTTCGTTCAGTTTCAAGTAAAAATAAAAGACACATTTTTCATTCTCACCAAGAACTTTATTTTATTTTAATTTTGGCTGCTGTGGGTCTTTGTTACTGCGCGCAGGCTCTCTCTAGTGGCGGCGAGCAGGGGCTACTCTTCGTTGCGGTGCGCGGGCTTCTCACTGCAGTGGCTTCTTTTGTTGCAGAGTACGGGCTCCAGACATGGCTCGCAGGCTCAGTAGTTGTGGCTCGCGGGCTCTAGAGTGCAGGTTCAGTAGTTGTGGCACACAGCCTTAGTTGCTCCGCGGCATGTGTGATCTTCCCGGACCAGGGATCGAACCCGTGTCCCCTGCATTGGCAGGCTAATTCTTAACCACTGCGCCACCAGGGAAGTCCCTTACCAGGAACTTTATTGAACGATGTATTCACTAACTGAATGAACTTTTTAGCCAATCCTATATATATATATATATATATATATATATATATACATACATATATATATATATAAAATCTTTGCTGTATACCTGAAGCTAATACAATATTGTAAATCAACTGTAGTTCAATTTTTAAAAAAAGAAAGAATGAGAGATCAGATGTTACCAAAAAATAAAATAAAATCAGACCACTTTGGTTTTTGTTTCTTGGTCATTTGTTTCTTCCACAGAAGGAAAGCAATGAGATTTAACATTTCCACGGAAGGAAATTAGTGATCATGTTGGTAGATTCTTGGATTCCTGTAAGAACTATGTGTTTCCTGCAGTTTAGATCCAACAGTTTGATTGTAAGATTTGTTCGGAGCATAATCTATTGTGTACGTGAGGCAGGGAGGGAAAATCCCACTTCTTTCCAGAATTTTGAGACCCTGGGCCTTAGATTCATCATATGTAAAATGAGAGGGTTGGTCTAAAATGGAACTCCTCAAATGTGACTATGGACCTTGTGGGCTGGGTAATCCTTTGTTGTGAAGGACTGCCCTGTATATTGCAGTTTGCTTATCAGCATCCCTGTCTTCTCATGACGAGCCAGTAGCCTCCCTGGGATAATCTAGAGTGTCTCCAGACCGCGCCAAATGTCCCCTGGGGGCACACAATCTCCAACAATTGAAAACCACAGGTCCAGAAGGACTTTTGCATCCTCTCCTTGCACTTAAATTTGAAATGCATCAGAAGCTCCAGCAATAGTCAGAGCCATGGTTGCACTTTTGATATTTTATGTTCATTTAGGGAGACGTTGTCTGCTGAGAAATGCTAAGATATTTTCCCTCTTCTCCCTCTTTATCACCATGACACCAAATTACTGCTCTAAAGTGAAAAAACAAACAAACAAACATATCTCTCTATGGTTAGGACCTGGACTGCCACTCTGATTCTGCCCTTTTTTACAATAATCACTCCCACTTCCTTCTGCTGGGTCAGCACCCACCTGGTTACATTGTTGCAGGGTCCTGGCATCCCCATTGCCACAGGGAGTCCAGTTCTGTATAGCTCCTCCTACCGTCAGCCCTGGCCTTGCCACTGAGCTTCTCAGGGATGGTGAGGCCCTCTTGACAGCACATGCCTTACAGCTTTGGTAAATGTGGGTTTCCAGCCTTACATAGAATATCCAGGCTTGCGTGCCTACTTCTTTTTTTTTTTGGCCGCACCATGCGGCATGAGGGATCTTAGTCCCCCCAACCAGGGGTGGAGCCCACACCCCTTGCAGTGGAAGCGGGGACCTGGACCACCAAGGGAAGTCCTGCGTGCCTACTTTTTTGAGCCTTATACCTGTACCTCCCACCGTCTACCATGGCAATCCTGGCATTTCTACCTCACTTACTGTGGACATTGCTACTAAGAGCCACGCTAACAGCTTAATAGCCCCATTTCCTGGGGTCCTTGCCAGAAATTAAGTCTTATAACCCTGGGAACTGTTCCCGGGTCAATAAACTCTCCTTGGTTCAATGGTGTGCTCTGCCCACCTTTGATCACCGTCCAGTGCCTGGCACGTTCTCCCGGTACATGCTGGCTGGGTCCCCAGCCCCTTTCAGCATGGTTTCTTTCCTCCCTTCTCAGCCCAGCCTGTCCCCACCAGGTCGTGTGGTGGCTTAGCCTAGTTATTTGCACAGTGGTCGGGAGAGGCTGGGGGGCTGCACGCTGTCTCGCGTGCATCTTCTTCAAGCAAGTGGGGTAGGGGTGGGGGTGAGCATTAACCCTTAGCAGAGAGGGATGGGCCACTTCTGGCTTGAGGGCTCAGGGGAAGCTGGAGATTCAAGAGTTTGCGGGGCAGGGGGTGTCAGCCCAGGTGTTGCCATGCCGTACGGCACAGTCTCCTGACCTGGGCACAGCGGATCTGCCTCACTGGAAACTGTACCCTCTTTAGAGCTGAGCTGCTCTCAGGATTAAGTCCCAGGCCCGGCACCCTGCCCTCCAGCTCTGCAGGGAGGTGGAAGCCTAGCTATCTTCCTTCACACCCCTTAGCTTCTCATGCCGATTCATCATTCTCAGCCTTTCACTGTCTTTCTCCCAAAGCGTGCGTCGATCAAGCTTAGCAATGGACACCTAATTCCGCCGTCCTTGTAGGTACAATTGCCTTCCTATTTCTCACATGCCTGATCCACCTGACCAGCCTGTGCATCCCTTTCTTTTCCACTGCTTCCCTCTCCCCCCAGTTAAAGTATAGTAGTCATTCTGCTACCTGGGCCAGGCTCTCTCTGCCACCGGTGTGATGCATCTTCATTGCCAGTTGGGTGATGGGTGACCCTGCTCCAAAGTCCCCTGAGTGTCGCTTTCTCGGGCCACTTTTGGTACCAGCTGTTATAGGTTGGGACCCCCAGGAAGCAGAGCTCGGCATGGGGGAGGTTTATTAGGGAGAGTTCTTGGGGTCAACACCCACGGGAGAGAGAGGAAGGGAACAGGATTGGGTGGAGGCATAAATCGGGCGGCAGTGGGGCATCAGTGAAGCTCTGAGCCAATCCCATAGGAAGCATGGAAGTTGGGTGTTTCTGGAAGATCGTCCTGCGTTGGGACAAAGGTTGGGTGTTTACACCCGTTTGTCAACCAGTCACGGGACGTGGGCAGGGAAGGAGGCGTGAACTCAGGCAGGTGAATGTGTTCTTAAGCAACTCCAAAGAGGTCTGACGCCCAGGGCTATTTGCCACCAGACTGCACAGGGCTGGGGAGTAAGTCCTTCGGTTCAGAAGGGAACACGTCTCGGCAGGGCAGCACAGCATCTCCCCAGAGAGGAAGACTGAAACCCAGAGCCAGAAAGCATTCCTGGAAGTTCAAAATGATTGCCAGAACCGAAGTCTAACTGAAGGGTTGCAATATAAAGAGACATTTTATGACATTTTAAAAAGAGGTAAAAGTAAGAAAAAGATGAGACCTGGAAAATGAAACCAAGCGTTTAGACATCCAACCAACAGAGAGAACAGAGAAAATGACATTCTCGCACAAGTGAGATGAGAGAATTTTGTGAGCTAATGGACATGCATCCCTAGTTTGAAAGACCTCAAGGATCCAGGAAAATGAAGAGAAAAAAGACCCACGCCTACACCCATGGCTGAGGAGTTTTACAACACCCAGAATGAAAAGAAGATCTAAAAGCTTCCCTGGAGACAAAAAAAAAAAAAACAAAAACCAGGCTGCCCACAAAAGAGTGAAATCAGACTGGCCTTGGGCTTCCCCCGCCCCTTGAGGGCGGAGGTGAGAAGACCACACAGCCACGGCCTTCCACGTAGCGGTGGGGAAGAGTCCCAGTAGTGAATGTACGCTGGGCCAACCACCAGCGATGGGTCAAGTGGGAAGGTAGACTTTTTAGATAGGAAGGTCTCAGAAAAGCTACCTTCCACACCTTTCTTAGGAATCCATGTGAAGGTTCGGTCCAGCCAAACCAGGGAATAAAGCAAGAAAGTAGAAGGTCTGGGACCCAGCAGCACCTCTCTGCTCCCACCACCCTGACAGCACCTAGCACCCTGGGCTGACACCTCCGTGGGCCAGGCCCCAGCAGGAAGCTCCGGATGGGAGTGGCAGCCCCAGATGGCCCTGGGCCCCTCCCTCGGTGGGTTCGGCCGACCCCGCATGGGGAAAGGAGCCCAGGGGCCTGGCTGAGCACTGACCTGTCACCGTGACTGCCTAGCATCTGGTGGGCCTCGGGCGCGAGCTTCGCTGAAAGTGGCCAGCAAGGCCCGTTTCAGGGCTGGGAACTCCACTTCGCATGGGGGTGCCAGGGCCCAGGAGCAGGCTGATGCTGGGGAAAGCCCTTGGCCTCTTTCCCCTTCTTGGGCTGATCCAGTGCCACTCTGTGCCTACCAACCTGCCGTGTGAGGCATGACCAAGGGCTCAGGCCAGCAAAGACCAAGCCAGGGACTTGACCCCCCACTCACCAGGGCAGGAAGGGAAGGTGGCTCTACCCCAATGCTCCCCAGAGGGTTGAGAAGGGCTGGAACTGGATTCCTGGTGCTGCGGGGCCCTGCTCACATCATTTGTAGCGTCCCAGCACAACCTGATAACCTGGGTGAGCTCCTTTAGCGGTTTCGCGCGCGTTGAGAGCACTCCCCTCCAGGAGCAACTGGAAACCCAGAAGGGCTTTCATCTCTAGCCTTGCGGGAGCAGGGCCAGTTGGTGGCAGCGAGGCTCTTCCAGGGTCTGTGTCCCCTCAGCGCCAGGATGCTGGCATCCACCGTACTCCGGGGCAGGTGAGGGCCAAAGGCACATTCCTTTAGAAAGCAGCAAAAATAGCCCTGGGACTTGCCTGGTGGTCCAGCGGTTAGGACTCCGCGCTTCCACTGCAGGGGGCATGGGTTTGATCCCTGGTCGGGGAACTAGGATCCCACAGGCTGAGTGGCATGGCCCCAAAATAAATAAATATTAAAACATAATAATAGCGGGCTTCCCTGGTGGCGCAGTGGTTGAGAGTCCACCTGCCGATGCAGGGGACACGGGTTCGCGCCCCGGTCCGGGAGGATCCCACATGCCGCAGAGCGGCTGGGCCCGTGAGCCATGGCCGCTGAGCCTGCGCGTCCGGAGCCTGTGCTCCGCAACGGGAGAGGCCACAACAGTGAGAGGCCCGCGTACCGCAAAAAAAAAAAAAAATAATAATAATAATAATAGCCCTGGGGCTTCCCTGGTGGCACAGTGGTTAAGAATCTGCCTGCCCATCCAGGGGACACGGGTTCGAGCCCTGGTCTGGGAAGATCCCACATGCCGCGGAGCAACTAAGCCCGCGAGCCACAACTACTGAGCCCGTGCACCACAACTACTGAAGCCTATGAGCCTAGAGCCCGTGCTCTGCAACAAGAGAAACCACAGCAATGAGAAGGCCGTGCACTGCAACAAAGAGTAGCCCCCGCTCGTCGCAACTAGAGAAAGCCCGCGTGCAGCAACAAAGACCCAACGCAGCCAAAAATAAATAAATAAAATAAATAAATTTATTTTAAAAATGAATAATAATAGCCCTGCCACCAGATAGACCACGCCTCGCTTCTGCGCGGCTCTCCAGGGCCGGCCCGTGTCCGGCCTGCTTTGCTAAAAGCCTGGAGAGACACAGTTAGGGTCCAGAGCCGAATAGGCCTCCACAAACTGAGCAATAAAGAAGACAAGTCCCCTGCCCTCGTGGCACTCACATTATAGTTCCCCATCTGGGGCTTCAGGGTCAAGAGCGCAGTGTTGGGGCCAGGAGGCCTGCGTTCAAGTCCTAGCTCCCCGGCACCCTCAGGGACCTCGGCCTTGCTCCGTAGAACTTCGGGCCTCACTTTGCTCACTTGCAAAGTGAGGATAAGCTGTGGGGATTAAATGAGATGATACTTGGCACATAGCAAGTCCTCAGTCCAGGCCAGCGGTCATTCATACTTGGCCTGTGTAGTCCTGGGGCTGGGAGGACCCCGAGCCCTTCCCAACACGCCCCTCCACCCCAGGCAGAGCCGCAGCCTCTTCTCCCCGCATCTGACCAGCTTAGCAGAGGAAAGGTGGTCAGAGCCCACTGCGCCGGCTCAGGATCCAGACCTCTGTCCCTCCCCATCTATCCTGGGATATTCCCAGATGCCTTTTCTGCTCCCAGGATCTCTGCTCCCTGAGGCCGACTCCAGGGAGTTCACACCACCCCAGAGCCATCCCTACACCTGCCAGGGACCGAAGAGCTCCATCCCAGTGTGGGAGAAGCTGGGGTCAGGACTCAGGCCTAGGCAAGGTTTTTCCCTGCCCCTTCCTGACACACACTCTCAGACCCCCAGCCAGGGACCGTCAGGTGCGGGTCCTGGGCAGTGGGGGAGCACCCTTCTTCTCTAGACGCCAAGGTTCTGGCACCCTGCTGAGGCACAACCAGGGTGTGCGGTGGCCAGGAGGAAGGCTCGCCCCAGGAAGAAACTTAGCTCAGAGAGACAGGACCAGAGCACGCCGCCAAGGGCCGCAGGACCACCCTCCCCCCACTCCTTCAACAGCTATTTCTTGAGCATCTACTAAGTGCCAGGCACTGTTCAAGGCACTGAGAACTCAGCAGGGGATGAGACAGAGTCCCTAAGCCCATGGAACCTGCCTTATATCTTCCTCCCTGTGCATTGAAAGATTGTCAATAAATGCCCACAGGAGTAAACATATCAGTCACTCCCAACACTGGAAAAACTCACAAAAACTTTTACTATAACTAGCCCCTGCTGTCTTAGGCTGGGTCTCCCCAGAAGGCAGAGCCCGAGACCAGGACATGTATGTGGCAGCTGACTTGGGAGAGTGATCCAGGGAGCAGGAATGGGGGGCCAGGGAGAGTGGGACGGATCTGGAGATGAGCCAGCAGGCCTAAGGTCAGAAGCATCCATCACCTCCCAGCGGGCTGAGTTAAGACATTCGCTTTTGTTTGCGTGGGGTTTCTGTGGCTTGCAGTCAAAATCGTCCTAACACAGACGGGAGGAGACGGTATTAGGAGTGAGCCCTCCACCCTCGTGGTGGGTGGCACATTTGCGGGCTTCACGAGATGCTTGGTAGAGTCAAACCAGGGACTTGTCACCACAGTCAGAGCAGGGCTTAGGCGGAGGCCACCAGGAGTTTCCCCGGAGGCCATTATATAAAACAGAACTGGAATAAACCAGTTACAGAGCAGCCAGTATACTCCCCACCTTGATTCCTTAAATAACTGGTTAAATATGAATTGGCCCACCCCCTGAAGTGCTGAAAAAGGAGAAAAAAAGAACTTCTTGATAACGTTGCCTCTCTTTGCTGAGTAGTTTTGCAAAAGGCATATTCACTAGAAGTCATCCTCAGCTGAAAGTCAGAAATTCCAAAGCAAATGCTGCACGGGGTTGTGCTGGGTGTTGGCCGCAAGTAACTTATTTTATCATCTACATTGTAAACCCTAGAATGTGCCTCCCCAGTAGGTGTGGTTCAGAGAACTCCCTTCCCCTGGCTGGAACTCAGAGGAGACAGGACAGCAGCCTTAGCGTGACAGAGTCAGCTGGAAGGAGCCTGGGTCCCCAACACCACGGACAGCGGATACCAGGCCCGTCCAGATGACTCTGGACTTTTAGTTGAGCGAGAAAAAGCTTCTAGCCTGTTTCAGCTGCTGTTTTTTGAAGGCTTTGGAACTTCCGTTGAACTTATATCCAATTAATACACAACGTGAAGCAAGAATGAGAACTACAGAGAAGTAGGAAATGGTTACGAGGGGTTTTTTCCAGCCTCTGAAAGTGAATCTGTTTCTATAAACAATGTTGTTTTCGTTTGTTTGTTTTTTTTAAGCAGCTTCTATATGGCCAAGCTAAATACATGATGACTAAATATTTAAAGACTGGTTTGAAGGGGGAGCAAATTACTAGCCACCTGTGTCCATATTTCACAGTCCAACCCTCAACGTTAAAAATAAAAGTTTTTGCTGTATATATAGGATGGATAAACAGCAAGGTCCTACTGTAGGGGGGGGGGGGGAAGGATGGCGGATGGATTGGGAGTTTGGGATTTGCAGATTCTTTGCTGTATATATAGGATGGATAAACAGCAAGGTCCTACTGTGTAGCACAGGGAACTATAATCAGTATCCTGTGATAAACCATAAGGGAAAAGAATATATGTACGTATAACTGAATCACTTTGCTGTACAGAAGAAATTAACACAACATTGTAAATCAACTATTCTTCAATAAAAGTAAGGAAAAAAAGTGTTTGCTGTCTTGAGATATTCCATGTGGCAATATTACACAACCCTCAAGCATAAGAAAAGGTGTGTGACATCATTTGTCATCAGGGAAATGAAAACTAAAACCACAATACCTTCTTTTTTTCGTTTTTTAAAAAATTTTTTAAATTTATTTTTGGCTGCGTTGGGTCTTCATTGCTGCGCCTGGGCTTTCTCTAGTTGCGGAGAGCGGGGGCCACTCTTCATTGCGGTGCGCGGGCTTATTGCGGTGGTTTGGCTGGGCGGTTGCTGCCCAGGGTCTCTGTTTTAAATATAGGTTTTATTATTATTTAGGTATGGCAAGGCCAACAGGTCAAGAGGCAACTTCCATCGAAAAGACAGTTTGTTTCTCACAGATCCCAAGAGAACGAGGCATGCCACACCGGGGTTGGGGGTTGGTGGCCCGAAGACGCGCCAGGGTCGTTCAAGAGGCAGAGAAAGATGGGGAACTGTGGGCAGAAGTCTTTATTGTGGTTTCCATGGAAAGAAACGCGCAAGGCAGGGTAAGGGGTCCCTTCTAGACTGCTTGCTCACGTGGATGGTGATGTAGTGCTGGCTTTGGCAGGAAGCCTGCTCCTTATCACCAGGGCTGCTGGAGTGCCTTCATGGTGGGTGGCTGGTGACCCAAGAGCAGGAGTCAGGAGCAATCACTCACCCATTGAAGGATATCTGGGTTAGTTCCACTTCGGGGCTGTTATCAATAAGGCTGCTATAAACATTCATATACAGGTGTTTTGTGTGTGACGGCAAATTTCCATTTCTTTGGGATAAGTGCCCAAAGGCGCAATGGCTAGGCTGTACAGTGGCTGATGAAGTTGAATATATTTTCATGTGCTTATTTTCCATCTGTATCATCTTCAGTGAACTGTCTCTTCATGTCTTTTACTTTATTTTACTTGTGGCTTTAAAGTGCTTCTGGCCTGATGGTAATGTAGCTGCACTAACTTTCTTTTAGTTAGTGCCTGCACAGCATGTCTTTTCCATCCTTTTACTCTCAACCTCTCTATATCCTTATGCATGAAGTGTGTTTCTTATAAATAGAATATAATTTAATGTTTTTTCGTTTGTCATTTTGACATCCTGTATCTTTTAAATAGAGCCTTTAAGTCTATTGACTTTTTTTTTTTTTTTGCGGTACGCGGGCCCCTCACTGTTGTGGCCTCTCCCGTTGTGGAGCACAGGCTCCGGACGCGCAGGCTCAGTGGCCATGGCTCACGGGCCTAGCCGCTCCGCGGCATGTGGTATCTTCCCGGACCAGGGCACGAACCCGTGTCCCCTGCACCGGCAGGCGGACTCTCAACCACTGCACCACCAGGGAAACCCTATTTCCTTTTTTTGACCTAAACTTTTCCTTTGGAGATAACATCTTGCAAAACTGTAGTGTGACATCACACCCAGGATATTAACATTGATACAATCTACCCATCTTGTTCAGATTGCCCTGGTTTTAGTTCGACTCGTGTGAGTGTGTGTGTGTGTGTGTGTGTGTGTCTAATTCAATGCAGTTTTATCACCTGTGTAGGTTCACGCAGCCACCACCAGTCAGGACCCGGAACAGTTCCTCACCACATGCTCTGTTACCTCATCTTTTATAACCACACCACTCCCCTTCCCCACCCCCCTCTCCTGGCCTTAATCTCTGGCAACCACAATCTGTCCTCCATTTCTTTTTCTCCTTTTTTATAAATTTATTTATTTACAATTTTGGCTGTGCTGGGTCTTCATTGCTGTGCATGGGCTTTAGTTACAGCGAGCGGGGGCTACTCTTCATTGCGGTGCGCGGGCTTCTCATTGTGGTGGCTTCTCTTGTTGCGGAGCACGGGCTCTAGGGCTCTAGGCATGCGGGCTTCAGTAGCTGCAGCACGTGGGCTCAGTAGTTGCAGTTCACAGGCTCTAGAGCGCAGGCTCAGTAGTTGTGGCACACGGGCTTAGTTGCTCCGCAGCATGTGGGATCTTCCCGGACCAGGGCTCGAACCCGTGTCCCCTGCATTGGCAGGCGGATTCTTAACCACTGCGCCACCAGAGAAGTCCTGTCCTCCATTTCTATAATTTTGTCACAACAAGAATGTTATATAAATGGTATCAAATAGTATGCAAGCTTTGGGGATTAGCTTTTTTTTTTCATTCAACACAATTCTCTAGATTCCAGTTGTCCTGTGTATCAGTGGTTCATTCCTTTTTATTGCTGAGTCGTATTCCTTGCTGGAACATCTGTCCTTGTGATTAGAAACAAGTCACTAAGTCCAGTCACACTCAAGGGGTAAGAGATCGGTTCCAAATTCTGAGGGGAAAATTGTCAAAGGGTTTGTGGACTTATTTGGAAACTATCACAGTCTCTTTCAGCTGAAGTCACAGAAACTCAACTCCAGAAGAGAGCCATGTCTGGGGCCACATAAACAAACCAGGGGAAGGACAAAGTGGATCTGGCCTCTCGGGGACTGGAATTGTGGCCTAAAAAAACTCATTCTCTCTCTCTCCGTCCCTCTCTCTCTCTCTCTCTCTCTCTCTCTCTCTCTTCTAGCTTTGGCCTTGTATTCTAATCACATATAGAATCCCTCTCTCTCTCTCTCTCTCTCTCTCTCTCTCTCTCTCTCTCACACACACACACACACACACACACACACACACACACACAGGCTCCACTCTCTCAGTTGTAACCAACCCCACAGTCTGCTCCTCCAAAGTCACATCCTCACAGACTCTTGTACAGAAAAGAAAGCTCTGGTCACGGACGGGGCTCCTGGCGCCTGGCCAGCGCTGTCCAGACTGGGTCGGGGGGGACTCTGATGGGCTCAGCTCCCTGCGAGGGCTCACACCTTGGACCACGCACTGTGCCTGGGGCTGGGGCTTGGTGACTAGCTGGGCTTGGGTCACATGTGTCTGGAGGATGGGGGCTGGCAGGGTTGGAGGAGGAGATGCACACAGACATTGCCAGGTCAGAGCTGAGCGGCCATCCAGTTGTGTGTCTAACTCTGCCTTGGCCGGATTTATGAGCCAAAGTCCCAGTTGCCCTATTTTTGGAATAACAGGAAAAAGCCACTGCTTCAAACTCTCAAAATGGTAACTTTCCATAGGCGTGGCCTAATCCATAGGTCTATCTGAAGACTTAAACGTACTGAGCCTGAATCTTTGAGAAGCCACCACTTTCTCATTGCTGACACCCTTTTGAGCCAGAACCCAGTCATGGATGCAGCCAATGGGTGAGCCAAAAGCCTTCGTTTTATTTTCTCCCCTGGGTGCTTCTCTTAAGAACAAGGCTCATGCAAACAAGTTGAAGGGACAGCAAGCAAAGCCAGGCCAAGGCCCCCACAGTGGCCACCAGTGCCCCTGCCCACCCGCCGGAGCCTCTGGCACCTGCCTGGCTCTAAGTCACTCCTGCTCCTGAAACTGGCCCCCTCCCTTCTTCCCTTTCCAAGGACCGCCTAGGAGTTCCTCAGCCCTGGGTTTGAATTCCAGCTCTCCCGTTGATAAGCTGTGTGGCCTTGGACAAGTTGCCTTCCCTCTCTGGTTTGGGTTTCCTCCCTTGAGGGGGTTAAGTGCAAGAAGTCCCCAGTATGGGGCCAGAATGGAGCGGGGCCACCAGGTCTGTGAACTGGGACAGGCCTGTGATAGGAGACCCTTATGAAACAGGCTCGGTTGATGGGGCTGAGGGGGGCACTACTGAGGCCCTGCGGCCTCGCCCATGGAGGTAGAGTGTCCCAGACACAAAGAGGCAGCTCTTGCAGGTGTTTGCACACCCATTTCCTGACGGGTAAAGGTGAGTCAGCACCTCACCCGGGGGCGGGGGAGACAGAATTTAACCTGATGGACTCTCTGACCTCAAAGGAGGAGGGCTGGAGCGGAGACCACTGGGGCAGGCCAGACCCCACAGAGTGGAGCTACAGGAGAGGGGGAAGTGCCCAGGGCACCTGGCCACAGCGGAGAGGCAGCGAGCTGAGGGCTGAAGGGGCGTGGCCATGGGGCGTGGCGGGGAGGGGGATGGGCCGGAGGAGACCACAGGAACAAAGGCTGGGAGGGGCGGGAGGGCTGGGCTGTCTGGAGAGCCGAGAGCAGCTCTAAGGGTGAACCAGGCAGGGGGGTGGGGAACGTTCTGGAGACCAAAGAGTTCAGATCTAGGAGGGCCTGGCAGGCTCCTCAGGCTGCGGACTTTCCCTGAAGGGCAGCAAGAAGCCATGAGAGCTCTGCACTGGGAGTGCCAGACATTCTGGAATTATCTGACTCCACTTTGTCCAAAGAGCCAGCGGGAGGGGCCGGACAGGCTGAGGGTGCCACAGGAGGCGGGAGGCGGTCACAGTCTTTCGGGAGGGGAGAGATGGGCTGGGACCGGGCAGGTGGCAGGGTGCCCCCGCCGAGGGCTGACAGAGGCTCCCGGGAGCTGGAGGAGACCCTTGTCCACCCCACCCCACCCCGCTCCCGGCTTCCCAAGCAGCATGATGCGCCCAGAGCTCCCAGGTCCGCCTTCAGCCATACACCTGGGCCCTGCCTGCGGGTGACTGTGGGGGACACAGAGAATGGACAACATCAACACTCACTCGGGTGAAACACCCGAGCGTGCGTGTCACTCCCAAGCGGCACGTGTGCACAGCACCTGAGTGTGCAGAGACCAGCCGCCCCGCCTGTGCCGGACGACAGAACTCATCACACAGACGCCAGGGGCTGTCTGTTCCCTACACGGCGGCCCTTCTCCCAGATGCAGGTGGTTCCCAGGTTACCAGAGCCATGAGTACCCCTGGGGAGGTCTACCCCCTCCTGCAGGAAGTTGTCCAGGGTAGGTCTTTGAGGTTTGGGATCTCATCTTCCTCTCCGGACTTGGAACTCCTCTTTGTCTCCCGGCAGCTCTGGGGACCTACGGCTTTTCCAGGGCCCAGCCCAGCCCTCATCTTCCGAAAAGCAGCCTGGGAGGGGGCAGGGGGCCCCCTGTGGCCACCCGGTCCCTCAGTGACCACAGCACAGCTTTCCTCTCACCGTGTTTATTGGTCCCAAGGGCAGCCCGTCTGCCAGGGGAGGCCGAGTGGGCTCATATCTTGCGGCTTCCAAAGACGGGGCGGTTCACGTGCTCCGGGGAGGCCAGGAAGGCCTTGAGCTTGGGCTGGGCACTGAGGCGGGCCACGTAGGCCGAGAGCAGGGGGAAGGAGTCCAGGCAGCCGGGGACCAGGACCTGATGACTCAGCAGCAGGTCCAGCAGGTTGTAGTCTGCGAAGGAGATCTGCAGGACAGGGGGCGGGAGGGGGTTTGAATGGGGTCTAGAGAGAGGGGGGCTACTGGGGGCCAGAACTGTGGCTACTCCAGTGAACCAGTCATGGCCCTGCTCTGGTCTCGGTTTGCCCTTCTGAGAAATGGACCTACAACGGGCTGGACCCAGCACTCACCTGGTCGCCCACAATGAAGGCCTGGCCCCCTTGGTTCTGGGACAGCAGGGTCTCAAAGGGCTTTAGGTGCCCCGGCAGCTCCTGAACATACTGGGCCTTGTCCTCCTCCTGTGAAAGAGAGCAATGCCCGTGGCGGCCCGTGGCACGTCTGGCCCGGGCGGCCTCCCAGCCCCGGCCCTGAGTGCAAGCCCGGCCTGCTCACATGGCCATGGTGGATGATGTGGCTGCAGTGCCTGCGGAGGTCCTCCACGCCGTCGTTCACCACGTCCACCAGCGCTGCCTCTCTCTGGTCTTTGCCGTAGAGCCCTGGGTCAGCGGCCAGGCAGAGGGTCAGGTTCGGCCTAGGCTGGTGCCCCGCTGCACCCCTCTCCCCCAGAAGCCTGCAGGCCTCAGGGCTGGGAAACCAGGTCCCCTGCGTTGGAGGGTCCTCTTTGCCCAACTCTGCTGCTCGTGGAGACGCCACGAGCCCAAGGAGCGTACCCAGCAGAAGCCCACGCTTGTCTTTGAGACCACACCCTGGGTCCCTGGGAGTCAGAAATTCCCTGCCCACATCGCCCCAAGCCCTTCCTCCAGGTTGTCCCCCTGCAAGTGTGGGCCAAGCCTCTGATCATGCTTCCCTAGGCCAGAGGAGTGGCCGTTTGCGGGGCCTGGACAGAACTCGGCTCTGCAGGCTGGTGTGTCCGGGTGCAGGAGAGCGTGGGGTGGGAAGCAGGCCGCGGCTGGAGGCCTCTGTCCTCTCACCCTGGGGCTGCAGAAGTCAGGGTGGGCCTGGGCCTGGCTGCTTCCACTGTTCTTCTGTCCTCCTGGGACCCCCCCCTTCCCCGCCAAGATAGCCAGTGAAGAGGCAAGCACCTCCCTGAGCCACATTCCCGCCACCCTTGAAACAAGGCCACAGGCCTGCTCACTGTGTACATGGGTTTTCCAGAGTCAGGTGAGGCCAGAGCAGGAGAAAAGGGGCAGGAGGTCTACGCTGAAGCTCCTGGGCGCACCCGCAGCGGCCCTAGCCTATAGCAGCACACACGTGGCGGCTGGTGACTGCCTCTGAGCTGTCATCCAGGAAACAGGAGCAGTGAACCCACGTGGTGCTGACCGGCTGGGGGCTAGCCAGACCCGTACGGCCCCTGCCCGGGGGGGACCGGCAGCCCCAGCCCTATAACCGAGAACCCCCCAACCCAGGCCCTGCCCCTTCCTCTAGGGCCATGTGGCCTGCCCTCCAGCCACAGGACCGGTGGCAGCAACTCAGGCCCCAGGACATCTTGGCGGGACCCTTCAGGTGCTTGGCTGCCTTCGACCTCAGGACTCACCAAAGGAGCGGCCCAGGTGTCGCAGGATGGCGTTGGACTGGTACAGGATGAGGTCTCCGTCCTGGAACTTGGGGAGCTGCCCGTACAGCTGGGAGGGGGCAGGGCTCGTGAGGGACGCCGAGCTCCGCTGCCCCGCACCCTCGCGCCGCCCCGTAAAGGCCCAGCTGCGGCCTCAGCACGGTCACTCACACAGGAGGCCTTGAGTGGGCCGCGCAGCCAGGACTCCTTGGTCACCACCTCCTCCTTCCAGCTCTGGCCCTGGTCGGCCAGCAGCATGCGCATGGCCTCGCAGCGCCCTGGCCTGCCCCTTCCTCTAGGGCCATGTGGCCTGCCCTCCAGCCACAGGACCGGTGGCAGCAACTCAGGCCCCAGGACATCTTGGCGGGACCCTTCAGGTGCTTGGCTGCCTTCGACCTCAGGACTCACCAAAGGAGCGGCCCAGGTGTCGCAGGATGGCGTTGGACTG
>NC_041229.1:103723758-103738265 GCF_002837175.3 Physeter macrocephalus | reverse complement strand
CTGCAGGGCCAGTTGGCTGTGGAGAAGATTCTGGTCTTTACTCTGTGTAGCTCGGGAGCCACAGGAGGGCTCTGAGCTGACTCACTGGGGCTGCTGTGTGAAGGGGGTGCAGCCAGGAAGCAGCTGAGGAAGTCCAGGAGAAAGATGGCGGTGGCCGGCGGGGTGGAGCCAGTGGGTGGGAAAGGTGGTCAGATCCCGGGTAGTTCTGAGACAGCTGGGGTGCGGGAGTGAGAGACGCCAAGCAGCCTGGATGCTCAGACAAAGGGGCCTTTGATACAGAACCGCAGACTCTCAAGTTCAGACCCGGCACCGCCGCTATCAGATGGGGGCAGCGGGCCCTGGAAGAAGGGATTCGGCCTCAGAGAGGGTTTGCGGCTGCCCCACCCCTTCCGCACCCCCTGCAGATCATTCTCAGCTCCATGCACCGCTACCAGCCACGCTTCCACGTGGTCTTCGTGAACCATGCAAAGACAGCAAGCGCTACGCGCAGGAGAACTTCAAGTCCTTCATCTTCACGGAGACCCAGTTCACGGCCGTGACGGCATATCAGAACCACCGGGCAGGGGGGGCGGTCAGGCCACAGCTCGTGAGGCAGCTGCCAGCCCACCTCACGGGGGGAAACTGAGGCGCCAGGCTCTTAGGCCCCACAGGCACACAGACCCCTGCCCTTCTCTCCTTCCCAGACGCAGTGGGCATCTACCCACAGTCCTTCCCCTGCTTTCATGCCCACTGGCTCTGTGGTTCCTGGGCTGGGGGGCCCAGGTCCCAGGGCCTCCAGATTGGGGACGGGGTGGTCCAGGGAGGAGAGGGTGGCTGAGCCTGGGGCCCACAGCCTTTCCTCAGCTCAGGGCTGGCCCATAACTACCCTTTCTCCTCTGCAGATCACCCAGCTGAAAATCGCCAGCAACCGTTTTGCCAAGGGCTTTAGGGAGAGTGACCCGGACTCCTGGTACCGTCTGGCCCCCGACAGTCCCGCCCAGCTGCCCTAACCCACCCCCTCACCCCATCCCTATCCCCAGGCATCTCCTAAGGCCTCCGACCCTTCTTTCAGGGTCACGCCCACTGGCTTGTCCTGGGGTCCCACTGTCTGACTCTGACCATGACCCTTGGCCGGGGTTCTCCATCTTGACCCCCTGCCCCCTTCCTGCTTGCCCCATCTTCAGGCCTATATCTCCACGGCCCCTGCTCAGCATCCCGACCCGGAGTCGCAGCAGCCTCTGCCCCTGCCTGCTGAAGGGCTACACAGAGCCCACAGACACAGTGGGACCAGAGCCTGCACAGTGGACAGGGCCACGGGGCCCCCAGGAAGGGGCTTCAGCAAGCTCAGCAAGCTCCCTGGCCATCTGTGTGGACAGAGAGGGGGAGGCAGAGATTTCTGAGACAATTTGGGACCCACGGCAGAGAGAACAGGGCCGGGACAAGGTGCTGAGAGCAGGGGCAGGGGGGTCGGAGAGACTTCTTGGAGGAGGTGGTTCCCGAGCTGGGCCTTGGAGGACTGGGAAGGGTTTGGACAGAGGGAGAAGGTGGGGAAGAAATTCCAGGCAGAGGGAAGAGCAAAGGCTAAGAGGTGGGCAACTTGGGATGGGAGGCGCAGGGAAAGGGACAGGAAGGCTGAAGGTGTGAGGGGAGGTCTGGGGTCCACTCAGACCATTTCCTCCCTCAGACCCCAACAAAGCTCCAGCCTTCGCCTCCAGGACCCCTGCCAGGCTCCACCATCAGCTGCTGGCTCCCCTTGAGGCTCTGCTGGCCTCAGCCACCTACCGGCCCCTCACCTACCAGGGCCTGTACCCTGGAGCCTCAAGCCCCCTCCGAATCCCAAGGGCCCGACCAACACCATATCCCCTACCCAATATCCAGGCTGACAGGGATCGGGGGGCCTCCCCTTGCCAGCTGGGCTGGGGCTCCTTTCCCGCACTGCAGTGCACCTGGGGCCTGGCCAGGACCCGCAGTGATGGTAGGGCCCTGTGGACAGAGTCCTCTTACCCTGGAGCCCCCCCTCTTCAGCCTCACCTCTGCAGAGACATCCTCCCCTCACAAGGAGAGCAGGGCAGGTGGAAGCCAGAGAGGAAAGCTACCTGCCCAGAGTCAGGCTTGGATGGTGTCAGGCTTGGATGGTGTCAGGCTTGGAACCAGAGCCCCTACCTCCCAACCTGCCCCCTTCTGCATTGGAGGTGACTCCTCCAAACCCTGCTTTACCCCTCTCTTCCCTGCAACATTAAACTGTCTGGAATGGGTGGTCAGCTGCACTTCTGTCCTTGGAGGCCAAGGTGGAGGGCCTCAGGAATGCCCACACCCCAGAGTCTGGGCTGCAGACATCGCAAAGCTCTGCCCAGTGCTGCTGGCATCCCTGGGAGCACAGAGTGATGGTAAAGGTGGCGAAACATGCCGAGTGGCAGGGCTGTGAAGGAGGCTGCGCTCCTGCCCTCTGCCTCGTGTGCCCAAATGAGGACTGAAACTGCAGCTCAGGGAAGCACCTGCTCAAAGTCGAAGCAAAACATGGGACTCCTGCCATTCCACGTTTCGGTGCTAAGTGGGAGGCTGGGGTGTGTGGTCCTCGAGGGGCCAGAGTCTGGCAGAAGGGTGCACAACACCACAGGCAGTGACCACAGGGATCAGGTGAGGGTGGCGGGAGGAGTTTGAGAATCCGATCAACACTCCAGGTAGGAGAGCTTCTAGAGAAAGTGACATTTAAACCAACACCTATAGAGTAGAAATTGCGGAGGACGGGGGTCGCGAGGAGAGACAAGCTCCCGTCGGCGGCGGGAAAAGCAGGGAGAAGGCCGGGGGCTGGAGTGGGACCCTTGGAGCGAGAGGGCGCGGCGGTGCCACCCAGTGGAAGCAGGAGAGAGGGCCCGGAGGGTGGGGAGGGCCGGGCACTCCTCCCGCGGCCCCAGGCGTCTCTGCCCCGTAGACCCCCTAAACGCCGACCCCGAACATCCTGGAGCACTTCCTCTGTCCCGGACCCCCGCGGGCGCGGAGAAACGCGGGTCCCGGCGGGGCCTCAACAGCCAGACACCCCGACTCGCGAACCCCGCGGTCAGCACGGCCGAGCCCGGCTGCCGGGCCAGGCGCGACCCCAGCTGCTCTAGGCGTTCGTAAGGGACATTCTCCAGACCATGCACGCCAGCTCCGCCCCACCCCAGGCCCGCCCCTCTACCGGAAGTCCAGGCTCTCTGGTGACGCCCCTTCTGGCCACGCCCCACAACTCGCGGAGAGGCCCCTTCCCGGCCTGGGCCCCGCCCCTTAATCGGGCCCCGCCCCATGGGCAAGTCCGGTGCCGCTGCGGAGCCCCACCCTGCGGGCAGACTCCTCCCACGGCCCGCCCCCCAGATGCCCGAGACACCCTGGAGTGTGCACTCTGCCCCTTCCCTCTCGCCGCCCGGTGACCTCGGTGTCCCGGCCGCGCTGGGCCGGACATGCTGCGCGACTGCCTGTCGGCGGAGGGCGAGCGGCGCTGCCGGCGGTTGCTGGCGGGGGCCACGGCCCGGCTCCGCGCGCGACCTGCGGCGGCCGCGGTTCTCGTGCCGCTGTGCTCGGTGCGCGGGGTCCCGGCGCTGCTCTACACGCTGCGGTCTAGCCGCCTGGCCGGGAGGCACAAGGGTGACGTCAGGTACACCGGCCGGGAACTCCTCTCCCTTCTAGGAAGAGGCCGCTGAACCCGGAGACCGCAGGGTCGTGGGCAGGGCACTTAGCCTTTCCGAGCCTCGGTTTCCGCCTCTGTAGAATGGGTCTGGGTCTGAGAGCCCGTCCGGCAGAGGGCTATGGCGGGAGTCAGCAACCCACGTCCCTCCGCCCCGAATCTGGCGCCGCAGGTGGTCCTGCCCCGGCGCCGCGCGGATCGCTCGACACCTCGCTCACATCTGTGTACCCCTCTAAAAAGGCAGGACTCCGCCCCCTTCCGGCGACTACTTGGAGATTCGTGTTCCCGAGCCGAGGAAGCGCGCGGGGCGGGGCCACCTGGCTTCCCGCCCTGGCCCCGCCCCCGGCGGGAATTGGGGACACCCTGGGTTAATGTCAGCGCCTCTGGGGCCACCGTAAGCAGAGTTTGCATGTCTGAGCCCCAGGGCCTCTCTCCCTTACTCCCGTTGTTCAGGGCAATAAACCCGGCCTGGAGAGGTCGTGTGGCTTGCCTAGCCCTCTGCAAACTAGGGGCAGAGACGTTATTTAGGTGGGTCACTGCCACCGCCTCCACCCCCACCCCTCCACGGCCCCAGCAGCCCAAGAACCAGGCTCCCTGTGCCTGTTCAGTTTCCCAGGTGGCAAGTGTGACCCCGCTGACCGGGACGTGGTGCACACGGCCCTGAGGGAGACCTGCGAGGAGGTGGGCCTGGTTGTGCCTGAGAAGCACGTGTGGGGTGTCCTGAGGCCCGTGCACGACCAGGTGAGCCCGCCAGGCCCTGAAACCACCACCGGCCCTTTCCCCATTCAGCCCCTCGGCCTGCCCTGGGCTAGGAGCAGGGACCCCAGGGACAAGGAGGGTGGTCATGGACGGTGGCAGTCACGGAGTGCTGTGGGGACACCTGCCTGGCAGTTGTGTTCCATCCTCACACAGCCCGTCAGGAAGGGGCCAGGGGTATTTTATCCCCTTTCACGAGGGATACTGAGGCTCAGGTCCTGGGGTGGAGGTGGCTCCAGGGTGAATCAGCTCTGCTCTGCTCGGTGGACAGAGGTTGGGGAGGGCTTCGCAGGGTAGGCAGGGACTGAATGACCATCGGGAGATTTTAGGGTAGTAAAAGGAAGGAAAAGCGAAGGCCCAGAGGCCTGAATGGGTCTAGCGTGTTTGGGGGGCCTGAGTCAGTCAGCGTGGCTGGAGCAAGTCCAAAGGGCAGCGGCCGGGTGGACCTGGCCTGCACTGCTAAAGGCCCCTGGAGTCTTCCCCTCAGGCTCCCTGCCGCAGCCCCAAAGCCCTGTCAAGGCCACGCCTCCCCTGACTGCCTGCCCTCCTCCTGCCTCAGCAAAAGGCTACTGTGGTGCCGGTGCTGGCCGGCGTGGGCCCGCTGGATCTCCAGAGCCTCAGGCCCAACCCTGATGAGGTGAGTGGGGAGATAGATACTAGGGGTGGAGTCTGGGTCGTCCAGATGGGCGGAGGCTGCAGTGGCCAGTGCTCTGTCTACCCTCTCGCTGCCTCCTGCCCACAGGTGGATGAAGTGTTTGCACTGCCCCTGGAGCATCTGCTGCAGGAACAGAACCAGGGCTATACCCACTTCTGCCATGGTGGCCACTTCCGCTACACACTGCCTGTCTTCCTGCACGGGCCCCACCGGATCTGGGGGCTCACGGCCGTCATCACTGCGTTCACCCTGCAGCTGCTGGCACCTGGCATCTACCAGCCCTGCCTGGCCAGCCCTGAGCTGCCCAGGGGCTGATGACCTGGCCCTGAGCAGCCCCTGCCTTTGCCCTGCCATGCCAGCTCCACTCCAGGACTGAATAAAGAGCCTTTGCCAACTCCGTGGCGACTGCACCTTCTGCACTGGAGCCCTGACCTTGGGCAGACCCCATGGGACAGCTGGCCTCCTGGCTGGGGTGCCTCTGGATAATCACACTGTTACTTGCTGTGCCCACTTACTGTGTGCCAGGTGCCTGGAGTCTTTTTTCTCATTTCACTCTCACCACAACCCTGTGAGATGGGGCCAACATTGTCCCTGGCTGGTGAGACTGAGGCTCAGGGAGGGTAGACACCTTGCCCAAGGTCACCCCAGTTTGGGACTTGAACCAGGCCCTCTCTGACCCCAGAGACCAAACTCCTAGCCACTACACTGTACGAGCTCCTGTTCCATCTTCCGTGCCTGGCTGACCATGTGCTGGGCAGTAGGCATCCAGAAAGGAGCCCTGCATGCTACTGCAAAGCTCTAACATGCCAAGCTCCCACCATGTGCCAGGTGCTATGCTGGGGTCCCATCTGCACCAGCCAGATGCTACTCTGCCCGCTGGGGGTGCTCAGTCTGTGGGAGATCTTAGATCAGGTCACACAGATAATCATGTGATTGTACATTAATTACTCACAGATATGTAATGGAATTATGTATCAATCATGTAAATCTCTGTGAGAGTTGAAGGGGTGGGCAGTCTAACCTTGACACGGTAGACTGGGCAGTATTAGGCAGGACAAGTGATAGAAAACCCCACCCACTAGCTGACTTTGCCAAAGGAGGAATGGTGATTACAAACGCCAGAGGTTTACCAGCTTCAGGCATAGCTGGATCCAGGAGCTCAGGGACTCTCTTCTTTCTGTGCTTTCCACTGTATTGGCCTCACTCTCAGGAGCATTCCCTACTCCACAGGGGTGAGAGGTGAGGAGAGGGCAACAGCTCTAGGATGGCACGGTACCAGCATCCCATCAACAGAAAACAGCTTCTCTTTCTGGGCCAGTCTATCCCAGAATTGTACTTTATTGGCCTGCTTCAGGTCACAGGCCCTACCCTGAACCTGTCACGTGGCTGCTGGATTTGGAATTCATTGATTGGCAGGGTCTGGGGTACAGGCCTGGGGAGCAGGGTGAACCTCCTAGAGTGAGAGTAGCGAAGGGGTGGCCCCCAAAGGACCCCTGGGAAAAGACAGGGAAGGCTGAGCAGGTAAAGGCAGCCACGTTCCCCTGCAGAGAGTGACCTTGAGACCATAGGTAAGCAGGAGCAGGCCGGGTCAAAGGGCAAGGGAGGAAGGTCAAGGCAGAAGGAGAAGCATGTGCACACAGCTTGGGGTGCTCTAGGGGGCGTGGGGGAGAGGGGCCCAGCACTCAGGGGGCCCCAGTGCGCGGCCAAGGGATGGGTGAGGATTTTATCCCCGGCTGGCAGAGGGGGAGAGAGGTGCCGAAGTGATCGGATTCACGTGTTAAGAAGCTTGAGCTCCAAGGGGACCAGGTTGCAGCGGCACCCCCACCGCGTCTCCACAGAGCCCTCCCCACCCTCCCATCTCCCCTCCCCCCCAGCCTGCCCTCCACACCCCTCCCCCTTCCCACACGCCTCCCCACACGCTCTCCCCCAACCCCTGTCTCACCTACCCCTTCCTCCCCACACTCCCCTCTCATTGCCCCTCATACCCCTTGTGTCACCTCTGGCCCTCCAGCCTCACCTGGGAGCTGGGCCATGTTATGGCGGTAAAAATAACTCTCCGGCTGTGTGTGAATTGGGGAGGGGTTGGGGGAGAAGGAGGGAGGCTGGGCCCCAGCACTAGGGAAGGGGCCCTTGGGGTGGAGGGCAGGGAGCTGCTGGTCTCCTGGGCCCCAGAGAAGCGTTCTGAGTCCCGCTGCTTCCCGCTCCCCCAGGGCCACACTCTGGCTCTGCGGGTCACCTCCATCAGGCGCCACCTCCGTCAGGCGCACACCCAGCAGCAGCAGCGACCCAAACCAGGTGGAGGAGCTCTCAGAGCGGTAAGTAGCCCAGCCGGCCTACCTGCCAGCCCACGGGGTCCCCCTCCAGGCTGGAGGCCCCCACCCCGCCGGCCTTGACCTTGCGCTCTGTCCTCAGGTCCCAGCTGCTGCCCAGGACCCCCCCGCCCCCCGCCAACACCCTCAGTGATGCCTCCTCGCCCTGTCTGGTTGGCCTGATGCGGTGCCCTCATCTCCGGTCCTCAGGGGCTTCTCTGAGTCCCCCCTCCATGTCCGGGCCCCCATGGCGGGCACGGCGGGCTGGGGGCAGGTGAGCGTGCAGGAACACATGGCTATTGACGTGAGCCCGGGCCCATCCGGCCCATCCACCTCATTTCCGACACTTCCCGCACTTCTACCCCTTCGCTGAGCCCGCCCTGTGCACCCGAGACCTACACTCTCCAGTGACCCCCACCATCCGCTCTGCATCCCGGTCCCAGCCGGACCCAGATCCAGAGGGAGACTCAGACGACAGCAGTGAGTGGGCGCGGGGGACAAGGGGGACCCTCTGGGCCCAGCCCAGCCAGGATGGAGTCGGGCATCCCAGGCTTCCGACCGGGGGAGGGGCAGGGCAGGAGGCATGGTGTCAGGGCAGAGGTTGATGTAGAAGCTGACCTGCCGGCCACCTGCCGGCCACCTGCCCTTAGCCACCCTCGGCACCCTCCAGTTCACGCTTCTTTTTGACACGGACAATAGCACCCTGCACTGCACAGCTCACCGTGCCAAGGTGAGGATGGGGCGGCATCCCTGGGTCCCAGGCGTGGGTCCTGGGTCTGTCCCACATCCACTGTCTCTTCCCCGGGCCTCAAGCCACCAACCTCGGGCTCCGTGGACACCTATGTCAAAGCCAACCTGCTGCCCGGGGCCAGCAAGGTGAGGGCGAGACACAGGCCCCTACTGCTGCCCCTTGGCCGCACACCCAGCCTGGAGCACCCACTTGGCCTGCCATGCCCCTCTTCCCCAAGGCCTCGACCTCAGACAGGGAGTCCCCTGTTGCTGGGATGTGCAACTAGAGGCCATATGAGGGAGGGGGACCAGGCTGGGGCCCTGGGGCCCGACGAGGCTCTGACCCTCCCTGCTCGGCCCCCAGGCCAGCCAGCCGCGGACACGCACGGTTCGGGGCGCAAGGGGGCCTGTCAGGGAGAAGACACTCACGGCTTCACCCTCCAGCACGCCCGGCGCAACACCCTGTGGTGAGGATGGGGCCTGGGCCACAAGGGGGCAGGGCCGAGGTGGGGGTGAGGGCTTGCCTGGCCAGGTCTGACCTGCGTGGCCACCAGGCTGCGCGTCTGGGAGGACCCACAGCTGCGGCAATGGTGGCGGGCGCCTCCCCTGGGGAGCTGCGTGTGCCCCTGGGGAAGCTGGTGCCCAACCGAGCCAGGAGCTTCAGTGTGTGCTGGAGAGGCGGAGGCTGGTGAGTGGGCTGGTGCACAGGGTGGGGCAGGGAGGGAGGGAGACCTGGCAGTGTCCAGCTGAAGGGACCGGGCTCTCTGCTCTTTCAGACCAAGAGGCCCAAGAGCCTGGACACAGCATGTGGCATGTCTCTGTATGAGGAGGTGGGTGGGACGGCGGGGCCCAGTGAGGGTTGGTGGGGGCAGGTCTGGGGTGGCCCAGGCTGAAGTGTGTCAGGCAGGGATTGATGTGGGCAGGGGTCCAGGCCCAGGCAGGCTTGGAGAAACTGAGGCCATCTCGCTTACCGGCCCTGTGAGCGCTTATAGTCCCAGGGAACAGCCAGGCCCCAGGGGCTGGGCAGAGGGTGACTTCACCTGCCAGGGCAGCCCAGGGGAGCTGTGGGGCACTGGCTCAAGCCCTCAGGGGGCAGAGTCACAGGCCAGCTTGAGGCAGAGGCTGGAGCCAGTGGGATTTGTCCCTGGCCTGAGCTGGGAGGGCAGGTCAAGGTCCGGGAGAGAATGGATATGGTGGGGCTCCACGGCTGCTAGGTCTGCCCGAGGCAGGGTGGGTACCACAGTCCTGGGGCTGGTAGCCATAGACAGGCCCTTGGCAGGAGGCAGTGATGGTGACCGCAGGGGATTTGCAATAGGAAACCAAAGACCTGGGCAGAACCCCTGCAGCCCAGCAGGCCCCCGGCACCTGCAAGGCTGAGGCAGGGCCCTCCGCAGCTCCTCCACGGCCAGAGGGCCAGGAGCTGCTGCCCCGCCCCCTAGTGGAGCCGCATGTTGCTGCGACTGTCCGTCAGTCAAGGCGAAGCTGCGGAGCCCTACCGGGTGGGGCAGGGACCCGCCACAGCACTGCCTGGCCCAGACCCCGCACAGCAGCCCCTTGGCTCATAGAGCACTCCCTTACTGAGAGCTGAACGCCAGCAAGGTGGCCGGGCTTTCGGCAAATCAAATCCCTCGTTAAGTGCGGGAGAAGCTCATTCTCTCCAAGGCATCCTCCCAAGTCCTTTGGAAGCACCAGGGGCCGAGTGTGGCAAAGGACGTTCAGAATCTGGCCGCTTGGGCTGCGGGGTGTGAGGAGGGTGGGCTTTGTAGCTGAACAGACCTGTATGTCCTTGGGTAGAGAACAGCCTCTTGGAGCTGCTTCTGTGGCACCAGGCTTACCCTGCAGGAGGGTGGTGACGGGTACCTAATGGCAGGCCACCTAGGAAGCTCCTAGCATGTTTGTGGCCCTTAGGGACATCAGTTCCCTTCCCCTCCACGACAAAGATGCCCCGAACTAGCCAGTCACGTGGCCTGGGCAAGCCCGTCCCCTTCTCAGGCCCTGGAGGATAGAGCTGACCTGGAAGTTTCCTTCCAGGGCACTGAGCCAGTGACTGTTTTTGTAAATTGAATCATGAAATCAAACCACTGGCCCCGACTTCTCTGCAGCCGGTTTGCGTTCTCCTGTCCAGGCCAGCACTGGTGGGTGGCTGGGCTGCGGGCCACATGGGAGCTGACCCCAAGCCTACCCACTGCAGGAGGAGGTGGAGGCTGAGGCAGCCGGGGGGGAGCGTGGGCGCACCCTGCTGTCACTGAGCTACAGCTCTCAGCGGGGCGGCCTGCGGGTGGGTGTGCTGCGCTGCGCCCACCTCGCCCCCGTGGACGCCAACGGCTACTCGGACCCCTTCGTCCGCCTGTGAGTGTGAACAGGGGTGGACAGGTGGACAGTGCGGGTTCCTCAGAACCCCTCTGGGGCTCACCTCTCCAGGGCCACACCTAAGCTGACCCCGTTCTCCCTGATCAGTTACCTGCATCCAAATGGAGGGAAGAAATCGAAATATAAGACCAGTGTTCGGAAGAAGCCCCTGAACCCTGAGTTCAACGAGGCAGGCCAGGGCTGGGAGAAGGCGGTCCCGGCTGCTGGGGGTGGGAGGAGGGGGTCAACGTCCCGCCCCCGAGGGCACAGGCCCCAGCTACCGGGCCATTCACCTGTCTGAGTCTGTTTCTGAGGCTGCGAAGGACCCAAGGCCGCCTCCCTTCCGCCTTCCTGCCCCCTTCCCTGCAGGAATTCTTCTGCGCGGGCCCACGGGAGGAGCTGGTGCAGAAGACACTGCTGGTGTCCGTATGGGATTATGACCTGGGCGCAGCTGACGACCTCACTGGTGAGTGGGAATGTCGAGGAGCTGGGCGGTGGGCCCAATGGACTCCCACACGGCTCCTGACCTGTCCCCCAACCCAGGCGGGGTGCAGCTGAGCAGCCAGGCCAGTGGGCAGCGCCAGCAGCACTGGCGCGAATGCCTGGGCCGCAGGGACCACCAGCTGGAGCTGTGGCACCCGCTGGACGGCGTGCCCCTCCAGCTCACTGCCCGTCCCCCAGACTGGCCCGCGGCCGCCTCCATGGAGCTGGGAGGACCTGGGGCTGCCTCACCCACCATGTCCACCCCTAGTCAATTGCTTCCTTCCTTCCCCCCTTTCAAATTCACCCCACTGCCAAATCATGAAGCAAGAATAAACCTCTCCTCCAAACCAGGCCGGACAGCCGGTTCTTTCCCTGCCCATCGCCTCACAGGGCAGACTGGGCCCTGTCCTCCTTGCTCCCACCCTCCAGAGGCCTGCACTGGGCCAGGCCCAGGTCTGCACCCCAGGCCACAGTCTCCCCCTCCCCACCCCCGCTTCTTGCACTGAGGGGTCAACGCTCAGGACGGTCTACGACAGACTGACGCACAGGAGGCACCTTGTGCTGACCTATCCCTCCCAAACCTCCACCTCTGTCTGGGAAATGAGCCTCCAGGAATAATGGGCCGCAGAGGCAGAGTGAAGAGCAAGCCCACGGAGAAGACGCAACGAGCGGGCAGCACTCGCTTTATTGTCCCGCCGTCCAGGCAGATGGATGCCGGCCCAGCGCAGCGGGCTCAGGAAGCGGCTCGCCTGGCCTGCTGCTGCTGGGCGAACCGCTGCATCCGCTCCTCGAGCTCCGGCCGGAAGTGTCGGATCAGGCCCTGGGGGTGAGGGTCGGGGTGCTGGGTGCGGCAGGGCCTGAAAATCCCCCAACACCCCGGCTCTCAGCACCACCCCCAGCACCACGCAGCAGGGCAGCAAGTACCTGCACGGGCCAGGCAGCTCCGTCGCCCAGGGCACAAATGGTGTGGCCCTCTATCTGCTTGCTGATCTCCCACAGGGAGTCGATCTCAGCCGGCCGGGCGTCCCCCTTCACAAAGCGGGCCATCACCTTGTTCATCCAGTCCACACCTGGGCCGTGGCAGCAAGAGAGGGCCTGATGATCTCCCTAAGCCGGGGTGGCTGGGGATGGAACTCGAGAGGCGCGGGCCACAGGGAGGGTGGGGCTCAGAGCGGCCACAGCAGGCTGGGAAGCAGCAGCTGTTTATTCAGGGTCTAGTGCCCGGCCCAGGCCTGGCGTGAGCCACAGAGCAAGCCCCCAGCCTGCCCAGCACGCTTACCCTCACGGCATGGGGTGCACTGGCCACAGCTCTCGTGCTTGTAGAACTCGATGAGGCGGGCGATGGCTTTCACGATATCCGTCTGGGGAGACAAGGGACAGTGAGGAGGCACCCGAGGCCTGAGCCTCAGAGCCCCCCGGCGGCACACCCTCCTGATTCCAGTGGCACTCTGGCTGTCTCCTCCCCCCACCCTGGGCATCCCGCTCTGCCCAGGCTCCACGGGCTTGTCCCCCAGAGAAGCCTTGCTCCCCGCCTCTCCCACCTCACTGTATCTCAGGTGACAGGAACTGGGACCCAAGAGCTGGCAGGAGTTCTCCAGAGGCCCCGGAAGGGTTACTAACCAGGCTGGCATAAGGCAGGGACTGGGTGGGGAGCGTGGGCCAGCCCTTACCGAGCGGTCCATGACGATCACGGCAGCCGTGCCCAGGCCCGTCTGCGCCTGCGCCAGCGCGTCGAAGTCCATCAGCACCGTCTCACACACGGACTTGGGGATCAGTGGGGTGGACGAGCCGCCAGGAATCACAGCAAGGAGGTTGTCCCAGCCACCCGTGACACCCCCTGGGGCCCCAGTCAGTCCCCAAAAGGATGGATGGTCAGGGCTGGGGCCGGCACACCTGCCTAGCCCTGAGCCCAGGACCTCTGCTAGCCCCAGCCCCAGCTCCTGAGGCTCTCCCACCCTGCTGGCTGGCCCCAGGGCTCACCGGCGTGCTTTTCAATCAGTTCCTTCAGCGGTATAGACATCTCCTCCTCCACGGTGCAAGGGTGGTTGACATGGCCAGAGATGTTGAACAGCTTGGTGCCTGAGTTGCGTTCGCGGCCAAAGCTGGCAAACCACACACCCCCTCGGCGGCAGATGGTAGGGGACACGGCCACTGTCTCCACGTTGGCCACGGTTGTAGGGCAGCCGAACACTCCTGTGGGGGAAATGGGATGAGAAATCGGTGGCTTCCAGTGGGTGAAGACAGGTTGAGGCGGGTTTCCTGGCAATGGGATATGTCCAGGGTCCTGCTCTGGTGGCAGAGAGCCCTGCTTTCACCCCTTTGTTATTCTCGCCCCCCACTGGACCCCAGATTCCAGCAGGAGCTGCGCTGCCTTTTCACCAACCTGCCCCGAGTTCCCGGA
The DNA here is from genome assembly GCF_002837175.3 of Physeter macrocephalus. Lineage (NCBI taxonomy): Eukaryota > Metazoa > Chordata > Mammalia > Artiodactyla > Physeteridae > Physeter > Physeter macrocephalus. Next base: position 103,724,943 of record NC_041229.1, on the reverse strand, counting down.
GGGTTGGAGAGGACTTGGGTATCTGACGTGGGAGCTGAGGCAGGATGAGGGACTGCAGGTGGCACTGGTGGAGCCTCTGTTGTTCCCACCCTGCTCTCTGTGTCAGGCGCCCAGTGCAGAAGGGACTCAGAAATTCCCTAAGAATGACCAGTGGGGACCTGAAACCAGATCCCGGACTCCACAGGACACAGGACAAGGCCCAGGATCGGGCCAGGCGCCAGGGCTTACCCACGTCTGCAGGGAAGGGAGGCTTTAGGCGGGGCTTGCCCTGCTTGCCCTCGATGGACTCGATGAGTGCTGTCTCCTCCCCGCAGATGTAAGCCCCAGCCCCACGCACCACAAACACGTCCAAATCGTAGCCGGAGCCGCAGGCATTCTTGCCAATCAGACCAGCCTCGTAGGCCTCTCGGATGGCTACCTGTGGGACAGGGGTGTGAGGGCACGGTCCCCAAGAGTCCAGGAACACTGTGTGTGGGAGGGAGGGGCACTGGCCCAGTGAGCCCATCACCAAAGTCCAGAGCAAAAGCTCCCTTTGGACACAGGCAGAGGACGCTCTGGGAGGGGGTGGGGATTTTTACGATGCATGTGCTGCTTCTGTAACAACATTTAACAAATTCTCCAACTATATATATTTTTAAAGACTTTAAGGAAATAATGAAAATTTCAGCAAGTAGTTTCTCCAGGTGGTGGATCTGTGGGAGAGTTTTCTTTTGTGTGTGTGTGGTTTCCTATCTTCATAATGAGCGAGTACTGCTTCTGAGTAGAGGAAAAGACCCTGGAGGCTTATTTTTAAATATGTAATAATAATAATAACATTTACGCATAATGCTACCACGTGCCAGGTTATTATTCCCACATCCTTCATGACTGTTGTGTAGGAACCTAATAGAAAGGTGAGGCTTTGGCCCTGGACCAATTACTACAGGTGTCACTGAGCTGAGAATTACTGAAATGACCCCTTGACCCTTCAGGAAAAATGCCCATATGGGAGTTCTCCAGCCTACCCCTGCCCCAGGAGTCATGGAGCCCTGGAAAGAGTCATGGAGTCCAATTTGAAGCTCTGGAATATACAGAAAGAGACAGAGGCATTGGGGGCCATGTCCCATTCAGGACACAAGGCATGCAGGAGTGATCACCACTCTCCTAGCGCGACCCCAGACAGATCAGGAACTAAAATCTAAGAAC
>NC_041229.1:103718700-103721934 GCF_002837175.3 Physeter macrocephalus | reverse complement strand
CCGTCCCCATCCCAGGCCCTGGAGGATAGAGCCGACCTGGAAGTTTCCTTCCAGGGCACTGAGCCAGTGACTGTGTTTGTAAATTGAATCATGAAATCAAACCACTGGCCCCGACTTCTCTGCAGCCGGTTTGCGTTCTCCTGTCCAGGCCAGCACTGGTGGGTGGCTGGGCTGCGGGCCACATGGGAGCTGACCCCAAGCCTACCCACTGCAGGAGGAGGTGGAGGCTGAGGCAGCCGGGGGGGAGCGTGGGCGCACCCTGCTGTCACTGAGCTACAGCTCTCAGCGGGGCGGCCTGCGGGTGGGTGTGCTGCGCTGCGCCCACCTCGCCCCCGTGGACGCCAACGGCTACTCGGACCCCTTCGTCCGCCTGTGAGTGTGAACAGGGGTGGACAGGTGGACAGTGCGGGTTCCTCAGAACCCCTCTGGGGCTCACCTCTCCAGGGCCACACCTAAGCTGACCCCGTTCTCCCCGATCAGTTACCTGCATCCAAATGGAGGGAAGAAATCGAAATATAAGACCAGTGTTCGGAAGAAGCCCCTGAACCCTGAGTTCAACGAGGCAGGCCAGGGCTGGGAGAAGGCGGTCCCGGCTGCTGGGGGTGGGAGGAGGGGGTCAACGTCCCGCCCCCGAGGGCACAGGCCCCAGCTACCGGGCCATTCACCTGTCTGAGTCTGTTTCTGAGGCTGCGAAGGACCCAAGGCCGCCTCCCTTCCGCCTTCCTGCCCCCTTCCCTGCAGGAATTCTTCTGCGCGGGCCCACGGGAGGAGCTGGTGCAGAAGACACTGCTGGTGTCCGTATGGGATTATGACCTGGGCGCAGCTGACGACCTCACTGGTGAGTGGGAATGTCGAGGAGCTGGGCGGTGGGCCCAATGGACTCCCACACGGCTCCTGACCTGTCCCCCAACCCAGGCGGGGTGCAGCTGAGCAGCCAGGCCAGTGGGCAGCGCCAGCAGCACTGGCGCGAATGCCTGGGCCGCAGGGACCACCAGCTGGAGCTGTGGCACCCGCTGGACGGCGTGCCCCTCCAGCTCACTGCCCGTCCCCCAGACTGGCCCGCGGCCGCCTCCATGGAGCTGGGAGGACCTGGGGCTGCCTCACCCACCATGTCCACCCCTAGTCAATTGCTTCCTTCCTTCCCCCCTTTCAAATTCACCCCACTGCCAAATCATGAAGCAAGAATAAACCTCTCCTCCAAACCAGGCCGGACAGCCGGTTCTTTCCCTGCCCATCGCCTCACAGGGCAGACTGGGCCCTGTCCTCCTTGCTCCCACCCTCCAGAGGCCTGCACTGGGCCAGGCCCAGGTCTGCACCCCAGGCCACAGTCTCCCCCTCCCCACCCCCGCTTCTTGCACTGAGGGGTCAACGCTCAGGACGGTCTACGACAGACTGACGCACAGGAGGCACCTTGTGCTGACCTATCCCTCCCAAACCTCCACCTCTGTCTGGGAAATGAGCCTCCAGGAATAATGGGCCGCAGAGGCAGAGTGAAGAGCAAGCCCACGGAGAAGACGCAACGAGCGGGCAGCACTCGCTTTATTGTCCCGCCGTCCAGGCAGATGGATGCCGGCCCAGCGCAGCGGGCTCAGGAAGCGGCTCGCCTGGCCTGCTGCTGCTGGGCGAACCGCTGCATCCGCTCCTCGAGCTCCGGCCGGAAGTGTCGGATCAGGCCCTGGGGGTGAGGGTCGGGGTGCTGGGTGCGGCAGGGCCTGAAAATCCCCCAACACCCCGGCTCTCAGCACCACCCCCAGCACCACGCAGCAGGGCAGCAAGTACCTGCACGGGCCAGGCAGCTCCGTCGCCCAGGGCACAAATGGTGTGGCCCTCTATCTGCTTGCTGATCTCCCACAGGGAGTCGATCTCAGCCGGCCGGGCGTCCCCCTTCACAAAGCGGGCCATCACCTTGTTCATCCAGTCCACACCTGGGCCGTGGCAGCAAGAGAGGGCCTGATGATCTCCCTAAGCCGGGGTGGCTGGGGATGGAACTCGAGAGGCGCGGGCCACAGGGAGGGTGGGGCTCAGAGCGGCCACAGCAGGCTGGGAAGCAGCAGCTGTTTATTCAGGGTCTAGTGCCCGGCCCAGGCCTGGCGTGAGCCACAGAGCAAGCCCCCAGCCTGCCCAGCACGCTTACCCTCACGGCATGGGGTGCACTGGCCACAGCTCTCGTGCTTGTAGAACTCGATGAGGCGGGCGATGGCTTTCACGATATCCGTCTGGGGAGACAAGGGACAGTGAGGAGGCACCCGAGGCCTGAGCCTCAGAGCCCCCCGGCGGCACACCCTCCTGATTCCAGTGGCACTCTGGCTGTCTCCTCCCCCCACCCTAGGCATCCCGCTCTGCCCAGGCTCCACGGGCTTGTCCCCCAGAGAAGCCTTGCTCCCCGCCTCTCCCACCTCACTGTATCTCAGGTGACAGGAACTGGGACCCAAGAGCTGGCAGGAGTTCTCCAGAGGCCCCGGAAGGGTTACTAACCAGGCTGGCATAAGGCAGGGACTGGGTGGGGAGCGTGGGCCAGCCCTTACCGAGCGGTCCATGACGATCACGGCAGCCGTGCCCAGGCCCGTCTGCGCCTGCGCCAGGGCGTCGAAGTCCATCAGCACCGTCTCACACACGGACTTGGGGATCAGTGGGGTGGACGAGCCGCCAGGAATCACAGCAAGGAGGTTGTCCCAGCCACCCGTGACACCCCCTGGGGCCCCAGTCAGTCCCCAAAAGGATGGATGGTCAGGGCTGGGGCCGGCACACCTGCCTAGCCCTGAGCCCAGGACCTCTGCTAGCCCCAGCCCCAGCTCCTGAGGCTCTCCCACCCTGCTGGCTGGCCCCAGGGCTCACCGGCGTGCTTTTCAATCAGTTCCTTCAGCGGTATAGACATCTCCTCCTCCACGGTGCAAGGGTGGTTGACATGGCCAGAGATGTTGAACAGCTTGGTGCCTGAGTTGCGTTCGCGGCCAAAGCTGGCAAACCACACACCCCCTCGGCGGCAGATGGTAGGGGACACGGCCACTGTCTCCACGTTGGCCACGGTTGTAGGGCAGCCGAACACTCCTGTGGGGGAAATGGGATGAGAAATCGGTGGCTTCCAGTGGGTGAAGACAGGTTGAGGCGGGTTTCCTGGCAATGGGATATGTCCAGGGTCCTGCTCTGGTGGCAGAGAGCCCTGCTTTCACCCCTTTGTTATTCTCGCCCCCCACTGGACCCCAGATTCCAGCAGGAGCTGCGCTGCCTTTTCAC
>NC_041229.1:103676807-103718200 GCF_002837175.3 Physeter macrocephalus | reverse complement strand
ATCAAAGGCAGCGTGCTTCACCCAGCAGGGGAGGACTCCGATGGAACTCATTACCCCAAGATGTGGTCTCGGCTGGAAGTATAAATAGCTTCACAAAAGGTTTAGATAAATCTGTGGATGACAGCTCCATTCATGGTTTAGAAGGGAAGGAAGCTGTTTGTGGCCTGCGGGCCCGTGGGGAAAGCATCAGGGAGGCGACCTGGCCTCCCTGAGACCACCCCTCGGGGCCCCTGTTGGAGGCCGGCTTTGGGCCGAGGGGACCCGGGCTGCAGTGTCGGTGTTCCTACAGCCTGGAGCCCAGCCTGAGTCCCCAGGCCCTTTCCTCAGTGCCCCATCCCTCGCCATCCGCTGTGTCGGGAGCCATGGGACCACCCGCCCTGGGGAAAGCGCCCTGTCCTGGCTGTCCCCTAGGCGGCCAGCAGAGGGAGACAGACACCGTGTCCAGTCCCAGCTTCCAGCACAGAGACCAGGCTGGTCTGCCCTGGGGAGGGCAAGCGGCACCCGAGGGTCCCCCAGCTCGGTGTCCAACACGGGGCTAGGCGCCCAAGGAGGGAGGGGCCCAGAAGGCATCCTCCCTGGCCAAGGTGGGCTTCCTACAGTGCCGGGGGGAGGGGGGAGGAGGAGAGACTTCAGAGAACTGGGGTCAGGGCGGGGATGAGGCCACCAACTAAGAGCAGGGCTGCTCTGGAGCCATCTTCCCTCTGTCCCCGCAGACCCCCAGCCCCTGGCGGGCAGCGTGCGGTCTCCGTAGGACCACGCTGTTCCGCGGGCACATACAGGAGATGCTTCTGAAAGCCTTGGGCGGGGGGTGGGGGGTGGGGGTGGGTGACTGAGCCCCACAGGCCCGAGTGCCAGCTCCTCCCGGCCCAGGAACCGGTTCCAGGCCAGGTGTGGTTCCCCAACTTTGGCTGCTCGGCTTCTCCCCAGCCACCCTCAAAGTCTCCCTTGACGTCCCCCTGACCTCTGACCTCTCCCTTCTCGGCACTACAGCCGTTCTCACACCTGTCCGAGCTCCTGAGTCCCTGTTTCATTTAACAATGAAATTCTCATTTTGCAGCCGTCAGCGGCTGAACCTGACACGTGCTCAGCGTGCTCTGCTGAGGATCACGAGGTGGACCTCGGAAAGGAGACTTTGGGGCCCGGCGAGCTCCTCACAGACAGATGGGGGCTGGCGGCCGGCACAGCCAGGGTGGGCTGTCTCCCCAGGTCGCTTCAGAGCTCACTGTGCCCTGTGTCCATCCTTCCCGCTCCGGCCGGCCCTCCTCCAAGACACTGACCCCCTATGAGGAGGCTGTCTGGGATGCTGAAGCAGATGCTCAGGTTCATTTATCGTTGGAGGAAAGCTGAGCAGCGGCCCAACTCCAGAACTCTCTAGAGTTCTGCGTCTGTGCCCAGCGCGGGGAGTCAGCATGGGGGTGCTGGGGACAGGCCTCAGGAAGAAGGCAGAATGGAAAGAATAGAGTAGGTACAGACAGACAGACTTGTAGACATGGAGGCTTGCAGGGGTCGGGGCACATCATTAGCAGAGATGGGAGGATACGGCATGAAGGGCAGACAATAATAATATTTAAACTTGTCGCGTGTTAAGTGCCAGAGATTTGACTTGTGTTAACCGAGGAAGGCACCATTATCATCTCCCCTGTCTTATGCAAGAGAAAACTGAGGTGTAGAGGGGTCAAGTGGCTCGCCCAAGGTCACACAGCTGGTGAAGGCGGAACGGCACCCTCACGTGCTGTCAAGCTCCCAGCAGTGCTGGGACAGCCCCCCAGAGGTACCAAGTGCAGTCTGTCCTCTGCCCCCGCCCCCGCCCCCCGGGGCCCCTGTGGAACCCAGACAGTTTGGAGAAAGCCTGAGAAGGCTGAAGGAGGAAGGCCGGTGGGAAGGAGGGGGCAGAGCAGCAGTGACTCAGCAGGGCAGGATAAGGATCTTCCGGCAGGATAAGGGAGAGGTAACCCCGCTCCTCCGCCAGGGTGCCGGAGTCACAGAGCCCGAGGCATGGGTTGTCCAGGGCAATGGAACATCCCGGAGGGGGAGCTCCTGGCGGATGGGGGTGGTGGTGGAGCCCCTGACGGTATCCTTCCTGCCCCTGTCCTCACACAGCCATCACCCTGACATCCTTGCAGACGGGGAGCGAGCCCAGGTAGGGCAGGGGAGAGGCAGGCGGCAGGACCTGGTTCCTCTCCTCGGCTGGGAGGCAGGGGCTGTGGGCGCCGTTTTTCTCGGGAGGCCTGAGCTGGGCCAGGTGTAGGTGGGGGATGCAGGGCTATTGCTAAGGTAGGAAGAGGCCTTTGGCCTCGGGGTTTCCGCTGACATCACAGCCAGCTCAGGGTGAGGCAGGGCCCTCTGGGCTCCTGCCCCTGGAAGAAAGGGGAAAGTGCACTCCCCGCCGCCTTTCCTCCCCCTGCTGCCCTCGGTGGCCCCCGCGCCCGCCCAGTCACGCTGGAGCACGCGCGCGCAGCGGCGGAGGGGCAACCCTCCCGGGGTGCAAGTCCCTGGCGGCGGCTCGCTTTGCAGCCCACACGGTCGGTCGGGCCCTCAGGAGGTACAGCCTTGCCCTGGCTCTGTGTGCAGGCAGCCTCTGCCTTCCGGCTCAGTGCTCATTCCATGATTCAAACTCTCTGCTCTGCTCGCGGAATCTACAATTCCAGCTGAGGGGACTGAGTGCTCCCGGGCTGGCACCTCTCACCGACCCAGGAGGGCCACGTGGCACGGCTGGCCCAGTCAGTCGCGTGTGGCGGGTCGCGGGCAGGAGAGCCCAGGTCTCCTGCTCGAGGCACATGGGGACTCTCTGTCCCAGAGAACGTGCTCGTGTCCCGAAGGGGGAGACCAGGCGTGCCCCAGGTTAGATGCCTCCTAGCCACGGGGTGCTCAGCACGTGCTGCTGTCTCCGCATCCAGCCTCTTCTCCTTTCAAGGCTCCCTGCGCGCCTGCGCCGTGGGGGCAGTTAGGAGGGCGAGGTGCTGAAGGCAAACGGTCCTCAGTTCCAGCCCTGGTTCTACCTCCTGGTGTGACCTTAGACAAGTGACTTCATCTTACCGAACCTCAGTCCCCTCGTGTATAACATGGGGAAACAACAGTTCTTATTTCCTAGGGTTATTGGAAGAATGGAATGAAATCATTCAAATAAAGCCTTAGCGCAGAGCCTGACTCGTGGTGAGAGCTCAGTACGTTTCAACGCTTGCCATGAGTTAAGCCTGAGAGGCGCAAAGGAGCAGTGTGTCGCCAAAGAAGGCCAGGCGTTGCAGCAGGCTGGTGGAGTCTCTGGGGCCGGCCGCTGCCTCTCCTGCCTGCACGCAGGCCAGCCTCTGCCTCTCGACCCCAGGGCCTCTTAGGTCTCCTCTCTGTGTCCCTGGCACCTGGCACAGAGTAGGAACTCAAGGAATGTTTGGTGAACAAATGAATGAATGAGTGAACGTCCTTACTCATCTCTGTGGGCTTCTCCAATACCACACTCCTGCTCACCCACCAGGAGGGGACTGGACCGGAGGCTTCCCTGGACGTCCCAGGGGTCAGGGGTCAGGGCCCCTTCAATGCCAGGTCTGCATCTGCGTGGGACATGGGGACTTTTGGGCATATAGAGAGCCTTCCCTGGGGATGTCAGTTATGGGGGGAGGAGGGGAGGCAGGAGGGAGGGGTGGAACCCTAGCCTGTCCCTGAGCCAACACTGACTCACCCCCAGCCCCTTGGAGGGCAGCTCAGTCGTCTCTGGGCGCCAGTCCTGCCGCCTACCCAGACACACCCTTTGAGGCCTGACCTGCTACGCCCTGCGGATGGTAAGGACTGAAGTCTGGAAGGCCAGAGAGGGCATCAAAACAGCATCCTCCTCATCAGCTCACTGATACTCCCACCATCCCGTGGGAAGGGAGGCAGAGGTGGTCATAGCGCATCCCGCCGAGAGGTGGTGGGCTTGTCCCAAGGCCCGCCGCCCAACTGGAAGCCTGGCATCCTGACTTCCAGTCCTGCCGTCTGCCCTCGGCCCACTGCAGGCAGCCCTGTGAGCTACACCGGGTGCAAGCGACGGTGGGGCTTCGGCCTGTGGTTGGTTGCCGCTGCCCCTCCTGCCATCCCGCCACATTTCCACCCAGAAGTTCCACCTCCTCCCAGAGCTCTCCTTCCCTCATCATCCTCTGATCTCAGTTTAGTGAGTGTCCCTTGTCACAAGACTGTGAAATTCTTGAAGGCAGGGGGTGGGTTTTCCTCGTCTCTCTGTCCTTTACAGGACCTGGCACCAAGCAGGGGCTCAGGAAATACCTGTGCAACGCTTCTTGGGACAGATGGACCTGGAGCTCAGGGGGCCAGTGTCTCCTCTAACCTCTGCCCTGCCCCCAGCAGCAATCCCAGATCGTGAGAGCTGGCAGGGCCCCGAACAAACACCCCTTTCTGAGAGCCACAGGGGTGCAGGAACTTCCCCAAGGTCCCCAGCTGGAAGTCAGAGGGCAGCCACCTGTGCCCAGCACCCCACAGAACGCCTGAGGGGCTCTCGCTGCTCTGCTTCTCCCTTCTCCCCGCAACTCCCTCAGCGCAGCCCCCTTTGGGATTTGGCAGAATAAAGGCACGGTCTTTATTCTAGCCCCTACCCCAAACCAACTGGCAGCTCCTAGCCTGCTACCTTTGCCCAGACATGGCAGAGGGGCACTGGCAGCTTGGAGAAGGAGTTGATTTTCCCTTTGGCAGTGGGGAAGATGGGGGAGGGGAGAGGCTTGCCCCACCCCCCACCCCGTCCCCGCCAGGTGAGGGGAGAGGGCAGGGATGCAAGTCCAGACAAGAGGCAGAGGAAGAACACGACTTCCCCAGCTTGTAGGGTCCCGGCATCAAGCCCGGGGCTGTGTGGAAAGCCAGTTGTCCCTGCACCCAGCTGGCCTGGGTCCCCACTTCAGAGCTGCAGCCCTCGGTTCCTGCAGACCGAGGCTTTCTCTCTCGACTCCCTCCCGAGGTGAACATTTGCTGGCGGGGGTGAGGGCATGGGACGCTTTCCTCCCCTTCCACTGCAGTCCGCTCCTCTTTGTGTCTCCTGCCCCGTCCCTTCTTTTCCCCCTCCTCTTCCCTCAGCACCCCCCCTTCCTTCGGCTCCCCTCTCCCTCTTTCCCCTTTCTCCCCTGGCCCCTCCTCCTCTCCCGTGTTGGGGCTGCTTTCTCCCTGACTCAGCAAGGTGCTTTATAAGGTGCTGAGGGGCTCAGCCAAATCCAAACCACATTGTCTGTGCAGACACTCTCCACAAGGCGCAGGCTGCACACCAGGGGCGAAGGACTTGAGAGGCTCCCTTCTCCCCCTCTCGCTCCCCTTCCTTCCGTGGCTCCCTCCCTCGGAAAGGGTGGCTGCTAGGGGACCTCCTGGCCAGCCTCAGTGCCAGTCACCCACTGGGCATCTGCCTCCTTGACCTTGGCCTGGGCATCAGAAGATCTTCGGGCTCACTGGCCAAGAATGTCATTGAAACTCCACGGCGTTCTGGCTGGGGGAGGGGCTGGAGGGAGGCCCCCCCCCAGCACTTTTGCAAAGGGCCCCTCCAAGGCAGGTTTCATCAGAGCTGCTCCTGACGCCCCAGAAAATCCCCTGCCCCCAACCCCCCGCCAGCTCCCCTTTCTCAGCTCATTTTCTCCTCGTTTAGGAAATGAAAGAAAGCGGAAAAAAAAAACCCCAAAACAAACCCAACAACAAAGTCTGTCCCACTCCAGTGAGGTAATTGAAAACAAACTTCTTCCCCACCCCCCCCACCCCCCCACCCCCCCATCCCAGTTCTCGAAGTGCAGAAAAGGGAAGAGCTGCCCTGGGAACCCAGCACTGGTCATGCCCACGGCTGCCTGCTCTGACCCACAGGCTGGAGGGGCTATGGCAGGGCGGGCAGGGTGCCCTTCCTTCTAGGGGCGGGGGGGAGGGGGGGCCCAGGGCAGGAGTGGTGAGCGCAGGCTCTGATGCTGTTCCTGAGAGGAATCACCTCTCAGGTCTGGCCCACCACCTCTCCCTCCTTGAAACAGCAAATAAACAACAAAAGCAACTTATTACCAAGTGATTTAATTGGCGGTCCGGTTCTAGAGCACTCAAGCCTTGGAGACCAAATGACCGTCCCCCAAGAAAAGTCACAGCGTGGGGATGTCTGCAGGCCCCCAGATGAGAGCTGTTTCCTTTGCACGCTCCTTGGCAGCCCTCTGTACAGGGAGGAAGGGAGACCCTCCAGGGAGGGTCTAGGCTATGGGTGCCCTAGGGATCCCGCCCGGCAAGTCCCAACCCAGGCCTGAGGGAAGGACGGAGGGAGAGCACGCGACACTCAAACCACCCCTACCCCAGCACCGGAAAAAACCTACAACCCAAACCCCAAAGGCAGGAGAAAGCCAAATGGCTTCTTGGGGGAAGCATTTCACAAGTGGGGACTCTTGGTCCGTCCATCGCCTTGAATTCGAGCGGACCCGCTGAGTCACCCCTGAAGCCTCTGGTGTTGAAACTGGTCCGGTGCCTCGTGCTGATTAATGAATTACAAATCCCCCACCCATGAGCACTCTCCTGGCGGCTGGGAAGAGGAATGAAGAACCCTGTGAACTTGAGGGAGAAACCCTCAGCCAAGTGCCCTCTTCTCTCCTCCACGCTGGGCAGTGGGCCTGCGTTGCCCTCTGCCTGCCACCCGCGGGGCACTGTGAGACGGTTAGTCACCTGCCCCAGCCCCGGAGCCTCGCTTAGCCTCAGCTTTTGGAAATGGGACAGGCGGCGGGACAATAGGCAAGGGGGGCGGTCAGCCCAGACAAAGGGCAGCAGGAAAAACACCATCACTTGCTTCGAAGCCAGCTCGCTGGCATTTGGGAGGATGTGTCATTGCATTTACTCAGGGGGAGGGGGGAGCGGGAGGGGGAGGGGAGGGAAGGTTAGAGACGTGGAGGCAGAGGTAGGCTGAGAGCTGGGACCCCGCCGGGCAGATGGCAGGCGCCCCGGGCCGACACCGAGGGAGAAGAAAAGGAGCGGCCGGCTCACTCCCCTGGCTCTTGGGAGTTTGCAGAAGCACTGATGCCCTCCCGCCCCCTCCCCCAGGAGGCCCAGGGTGGTACCGCCGCAGCCTCGCCTCACCTCACCCCCCCCTCGGTGTTGTGGGAGGGAGAGGAGCCCCAGAAGCCCTCCCTTCCCTCCTCCCCCCTCCTCCCCCCACCCCGGGGAGGGCCGCTACAATTTGTGGTTACAGCTTTACACGTCAGAAAAAAAAAGTTTGCAGAATGTCCCACACCGAAAAAAAAAAAAAATCCGAAACCGAGCGAAAAAAACCTGCGAGTGGGCCTGGCGGATGGGATTATTAAAGCTTCGCCGGAGCCGCGGCTCGCCCTCCCACTCCGCCAGCCTCCGGGAGAGGAGCCGCGCCCGGCCCGCCCGGCCCCCGGCCCCATGGACTTCCGAGCAGGTAGGAGCCAGGCGTCCGAGGCCCCGGCCCCCGCCCCCGCCGCGAGCCGCGAGATCCGGTTCCAGTCCTTCCCCCCGCGAGTCGCGAGCCGGGGCCCGGCCGGGGAGCCGGGCGCTGCCCCCGCCAGCGGGGCTCGGGCCAGGCGAGGCACGGCCGGGCGCCTTCGAGAGGGGCCGGGCGGGGACGCGGCATTCCTTGAGTCCGCTCGGCGGGGAGCCCCGGCGACCCGCAGACCTGGGAGGCGGCCACCTGGAGCCCGGCGAGGCGGGGTCGCGGGATCCCGGAGGAGAGAGCCCCGCGCCGAAGTCGGGGAAGCGCGTCCGCGGCGGGCCGGGGCTGCGGGAGGGAGACGCGGCGCGCGGGGAGGAGGGGGCCGGCGGAGGAAGGGGGAGGGAGGGAGGCACGGGGAGCCCGAGGCCGGGCCGGCGGGAGGCGAGGAGAGGCCGACACCTCGGGCCGCGCCGCTCGCCCTCCCCGGCCCGCCGGGAGGGGAGGGCGGGAAGGAGGGCGGGCGAGTAGCGAGGAGGGCGGAGGGCAGCGCCGAGCCTGGCTGGTCCGGGCCGCGCCGCGGGAGTCGCGGCTGCCTCGCTGCGCGCCGCGCGGCCGGAGCCCACCATGCTGCCCGCAGCGGGGGAGCCGGCGGCAGGTAGGGGCCGGGCGGCGGGGCGGGAGGCGGCAGCGAGCCCCCCGGGCCGGCCCGCCGTGGCCTGGGAGTGATTAGTGCGGGGGGCGGGCGCAGCCCGGCCGGACCGGGCAGGAAAGTCTGTCACCGGCCGGGGAGCGGAGGCAGCGGCCGCTCGGCCCCGGCGGCCCGCGGGGGGGCGGGCGGGCAGGGCAGGGAGTTGACGCGCGGGAAAGGGCAGCGGCCCGGCCGAGCCCGGAGCCCGGCGCCCCGGACCCCGCCCCCGCCCCCGCCGCCGGGGAGGGAGAGACCGGGCGGGAGCGGGCGGGGGCGGGGGCGGGGCCGGGGGCGCGGGGGCCACACAGGGGGACGGCGCCGCCGCTTCGGGGAGGGGGCCGGGAGCGAGAGGTCACCGCCGAGCGGGGAGGGCCGGCCGGGTTCTCGGGCCGAGCCCCGCGAGGGAAACCCCAAGTCCCCGGCCTCGCCAGAGTCCCCTCATCCCCGCTCACCCTACCTTCCTTCCCAGCAACTCCACACTGCGCTCCAGAAGCCCTCCCCAGACTCCCAATCCCAGAGGACGCGTCCCTGTTTCCTCCTGCGCCCGGCCTGGCCCTCCCCCCGGGGGTGGGAGGGGGCTGCCAGGAGGGGAGGGGGCTGGAGGCTCGGCTCGGCAGGAGCAGTCCGAGCCGCGGAGAGAGGCTGTGGGTGGAGGCACTGGACCCACTCCTCTGTCAGGCGCTCTCTGACCCTGACCCATACGGGCTGACACCTCTGAGCTTTCACTGTCCCCACGGACCCCCTCCCGGCTCCAGGAGCACACAACTGTCCGCCCACCGTCGGACACAGGGATACATCCCCCTGACGGATCAGACCCACTCCCCCCACTGGCTCAGACACCCTCGCTGCCCTGGAGCCAGGCACTCAACCAGGGGAGGAAACGGGCATCAGGCAGAGGTGGCAGCATCTGTCACCCAGCAGCCCCAGAAGTCTCCCCTCCCAACTGATGTAATGGCTCCCTCTCCCCCGGGCAGAGCCCTGCACTGGGCCCGTTCACACTTCTGCACACCACCCCTCGGCACCAGCTACTCCATTAGTGACACTTCACATTCCTCCCCACAATCCCACCTGCCTATTCACACCCTGGCTCCTGCAGCTCCCTCTGAGCCCCTCCCATACCCTCTGGATAACACCACCCTTTCAAGCACACCCGCACAATTGCCGGACTATTTCCTTCATTTTGCCCCCGTGCCTGCCTTCTGCTGGCTGCCCAGCTCCCCGGCTCCACCCAGGGTCCTCTTGCAGCACGATCCGGACCCTCTTGCTCCAACAAAAGCCCAACTCCTGGGTGGGAATGGACTCCACACGGCTGGAAGGCTGGCCCGCCCGTCTGTTTCTTTCCCTGGGCCTCAGTTTCTTCTTCTGTCATTTAGGCTGGCCGAGAATGGCAGGGAGGGGGTTTCTGAAGAGCACAGCAGAGATGGAGCATCACGTGGTTTGGAATTTCGCATGCACAGTGCAACCCCTTCACACAAGCCCAGTCACCTGATGGGCTGGTGACAAAGGGAGGTCCCCTGACTTCTGGGCCCATGTGTACCCACTCACTAAGCTGATTCTCAGTTGCCTGGGGGATAGGGAACCAAGGAGAGGATGGAAGGGAGAGAAGGAACAGAGGGGAGGGTAGCCAGCCTAGAGGACAAGGAAAGATGGACTGTTTCTTTGGGCCCTTCCCTGAGAAGGGGGGCTGGGAGGTGACCCCCAGGGCCGCTTCCTGGATCTCACACCACAGTGGACCCACCACCCCCTAAACCACTCGCCCCCTCAGTGCACCTCAACAGACCCCTCCAAGGTCACCAGGATGCCAGTCCTGGTCTGGCCTGAGGGTGGGGCCTCTCCTCTGGCTCCCACATTCAGCCCAACACCTCTGGAGCTCTGCGATGGCTCCTGGGCTGGCTCCTACCTGTTAGGCTGATGGCTCTTAGCCACCAATCCCAGGTGCACGGTCTCCTGGCTGACCTGTCCTACCCACCCTGACTACCCTGGTGCATTTGCACTGCTGAGCACCCTACCTTCACTGCGTGAGGTCAGACTGGGGGAGACAGGCTGAGGGGGCAGCTGCCTAAACATGAGTACACGGGTATGCCTGCCTGTGTAGCCGTGTCAGGGTGGCCATGAGCTTGCGGGGGCTGAGTGTGTGTGTGTGTGTGTGTGTGTGTGTGTGTTCATGATGGGGGGCCTCGGTTCCCAGGGCCCAGGGATCTGGATGGAATTAGGGGCTGGCCCGGGTGGGGGCCAGGATGGGGGGTGGGGGGGCCGCAGCAGGAAATGTGAGCTGCCCTCATTAGCTCCTCACGTGCTCAGCTGGATTTATAAACACAGGGGAAGACGGGATGTAAACAATCAGTGGGCAGCAGCCAGAGGCAGATCTGGGGCGGGGGCTGGGCGGGGGGCCAGGACTCGGGGAGGGGGCCCAGAACACAGCCCCCGGTGGCCGGTCCACCTGCACACCATGAGCCTGGAGAGGAGGATGGATGTGGGGGCTCCAGGATGCCCACTGGGCTTGCCCTCCTAGGAGCACAGGCAAGCGGAGAGCTGTGCTTAGTTGCAGTACTCACGACTAAAGCACAGGTGTTCCCTGCCCCAGGCGGCTTTCAGCTTTGCTGCCCAAGATATGGGACATCTTGCCCAGAGTGGAGGCTGTCCTAATAGAGGGTAGAACCCTGTCACCTTACTCCTCTCCTGGCTTCTTCTCCCTCTGGATTTCTGAGGCTCCTTCCGTCTTTCTGGTTCTCTCCACGGGTCGATCCCGCAGCTCCCCCAGCTCCCCCCTCCGCCCCCTCCAGCCTTCAGTGACACAGTTACCTCAGAACTGAAATATTCCTGGAAACACCGGCCTTGTCTGGTTAATTTCAGGAGCCGTTTTTCTGCCCAGATGACTTCGCTCTTGTTTTTCCAAAGGCTTCTCCCCCTGCTGTCCCTGTATAGGGAGCCAATCCTCCCCAGGGATGTCCCGCAGGGCCCAGAAGGAGAGGGGGCAAACAAGGCCCAGAGCTGGGTTCCTGACCCCCAGCCCTACCCACCCCCTCCCACCGTGGGCCAGGCAGAGCCCAGTCCCAGAACTCTGGCTAGCAGGGCTGCCCGGAGCAGGGTGGGGTAAAGAGGAGAGCCTAGTTGTCAACTGCTGCTTCAGCTGGGACCCTCGGCCTTGCCACTAACTGCGAGAAGAGACCAGACTCAATCCTGAAAGCTACCTCAAGGCTGCAAGGACTGCTGCCCACCTCAGCAGCTCTCCAGCCTCTGAAACTAACCCCACATTGTACCCAAGGGATCCTGGAGGTGACTCAGCCAGATAGCCAGGTTGAAGGCAGCAGAGGAGAAGGGCCTGGAATTGTGTTGGAATGTGAAGAACGGAGAATAGGAAGGAACTCAGAGAGTCAGCAAGAGCTAGGGGTGGAAAGGAAGAATGAGAAAAGGACCGTTTGGGAGGGAAGCCACAGGCTGCAGATGGGGAAGAGGAAAAGGGGAGCCTGTCTCCCCAGGGAGCAGTTATGAGCCTGATCCTGCTTTCTGTCCTAAAACACACGTGGGTGGGGCGCACACACTCACTCACACACACACACACACACTCACACTCACACACACACACACACACACACACACACACACACACACACACACACTCGAACCAAGAGCCCTCCACCCGAGAGGGCAGGGTTCCTGAACTAGTGGCAGCCCTGCTACTGCATTCTGTCAGTGAAGCCAGCCAGTAAAGCATCTGAAAGAGTCAGCACACACACACACACACACACACACACACACACACACACACACACACTCGAACCAAGAGCCCTCCACCCGAGAGGGCAGGGTTCCTGAACTAGTGGCAGCCCTGCTACTGCATTCTGTCAGTGAAGCCAGCCAGTAAAGCATCTGAAAGAGTCAGGACTGACCAGCTGCGCCATTGCAAAAGTTCCCACCTGAGCCCTGCACTCTGTAAGAGACATTCCATAGAGTGTGAATCCTAAACCCCTCCTCGTTTGTAACCCTCTCTAAAGCCCTGACCCAGTGTTATGACCAAGTCTAAACCTACCTAGTCTTAATCCTTTCTTAACTCCACACTTATCTTAAGTACAATCAAATTGTTAAACCCCCATCCAACTTATTTCTATCAAAGCAACGTATGTCATTGTAGAAAATTTGACAGTATATAATATAAACTAGAAGAAAGAAACCACTCGTGATCTCACACTTACCCAAGCTCAAAGCCCAAACTAGCCCTACTCTTGCTGACAGGCCATGCATCACCCCATCTGACAGCTAAATCAACAAATTCACAAACCTTAGCCCCAGCCAACCCTCTGCCTGCCCAGACCTAACCACATCCCCCAGCTGGACTCAAACCTCAACCACACTCAGTCAGCCAAATCCCAATAAACTAACCTGAAGCTTTGAAAGGAACCCAGTCCTTAAACCTAACCTAGCTCAACGCCAATTATAGCCTTACTCTTCCCTGAGCCTCATTGCCACTGCCGGTCCTAGTGCCCCCTGAATCCTGGCCTAGTGCCCTTGACCTTGGACCTCACCTAAAAGCTGGGAAAATCATGTTTCCCAACTGCCTATCCTCACAGCATTGACCCCTGGCCTCTGGTACCCTGCGGGGCCCAAACCCTCCAGCACCATCAGCGGTGGAGCCCTACTCGGCAGATACATCCTATTCTCCCTCTCTCCCCTCCCCCTCTCCCTCCCCCTGGCCCCTGTCTTCGCCGCAGGCTGATCACCAGGTCTCTTTCAGGTCACACTTTTCCCCATCCAATACCCTAGAGGAGAATGGGGCAGATCTCCATGCTGCAGCCAGCCTCCCAGAGTGACACTAAATCTCCTTCCATCTAAGTCGATCCTACACTTTCCACACCCGGGAATCAAATCCCAGAATGTACCCACCACCGCCTGCCCGAGCCAGCCCCGTGTCCTTCAGCCTGCCCCTGGTGGTCCACAGCTCCACCTTGCCTCTGACCCTACGTCCTGCCTCTGGCTCAACTCCCACTCGTGGCCGCCTCTGGGGCGCCCCTCTCACGGCTGACTTCTCTCCGTTTGAAGCTCTGACACGTGCTGTTTCCCGACCCCTTGGCTCCCGCTAAGCTGCAGTGGGACCCGGAGGGTGGGAGGGGAGGCCGAGGTACACCTGGAACCCGGGAATACTGATTCTGATCCGCAGTCCCTTGGCCTGGTCCCCCACGTACACACGCACGCACGCGCACGCACGCACGCACGTGCACACATAGCGACTTAGCTGATGCACAAATACTCTCCGGTACCTCCTGGTAGACACGCAGGCCAAGTCCTCTTCCTCAGACACAGACATGCCTCCATGCACACACTTTCTCAGGCCAGGAACGCTCCCCTCCTCCACTCCCGCACCTCCCATCTGGTGGTCCACCCTCAGCCCCTCCCAGCCTATGGTGGGGACAGACACCCAAGGGGCTGCTAGCTGCTTCCTCGACCGGGCCGGGCCACCCTCACGCCCCTCGCCGTCTCGTCCGCAGGGGACTCGTGGGGGATGCTCGCGTGCCTGTGCGCCGTGCTCTGGCACCTCCCTGCGGTGCCAGCCCACAACCGCACAGGGGACCCGGGGCCTGGCCCCTCCATCCAGAAAACCTATGACCTCACCCGCTACCTGGAGCACCAGCTCCGCAGCTTGGCTGGGACCTATGTGAGTATCCAGGGCAGCTCAGGGGCTGGGAGTTGGGTGAAGAATGGGAGTGGGGGAAGAGAGGCCAACCGGTGGGGGTCCTGGTGAATGATGGGGTGATGGGGAGGGGCTTTGGCTCCAAGCAGTCTCCCTGTCTGGCCTATCTCCCGCCCTTCCTTCTTAGGGAGGGTGCCCCCCCCTCCCCATCCCTGGCCCCAGGACTAGGCATGTGGGCAGGCCTCGCACCCGCCTTGGCCCATCGCCCCGCTGGCTGCCGGCCCAGCCGCCTGCCTCCCCCTGGGGGCCGGGGAAGTCTCCTCTGTTTACACCGTGTTGTGGTGTCTCTCGCGCACGGGTGGGGCTGGGTGGGGATGGAGGGGCCCCACCTCCCGTGCCTGTGTTCCAGCTCGTCTCTGCCCCAGACCTGGGGCCCTGCTGCTCTGGACCCATGGGCCTCCCTTCTGTCTGCCTCTCCCATCCTAGCTGGGCCTCCTAGGGGGGACTTGGGGGAAGGGGGCTGCAGGGAGCCCAGGCCAGGAGTGGCAGGGGGTTCAGGGTGCGGTTGGAAGCTGTGCCATAAGGATCTGGGGGCGGTCCAGAGGTGCTCAGAGAGCCCAGGAGAGGAGGAAGGAGGGTCAGGGTTCCGAGGACCGTGGGGAACTGGCCCCTCTTCCCGTGTTCCTCTTCCACATCCCAGACCCTACTTTGGAGCCAGGGAAAGAAAGGGGAGGAGGGTGGCGGGGGGAGCTGGCTCCGGCCCCAGGATACACCGAGGAAATGAGTTTGTCTCTGTGCTTGTCAGCGTGGGAACCTCCCCCGGGCCCTTGCCTATCCCAGGCCTCGCCCCTCGCTTCTCCCTTTCTCTCCCAGCTGAACTGTCTCCCTCACCCTTTCCCTGGGCCCCAGGCCTCTCCCCGGAGGGTTGGCAAGGCTCTCTCCTCTGCCCTAGACTGTCTTCGATACCCTTCCTCCTGCCCCACTCTTGAGATGGCCTCAGTTTCTTCCTTCTGCAGCCTTGCGCCTATGAGCGCTTCTTTGGGGGCTTAGTGAGTACCTTGTCCCCCGCCCTTCAGCTGGTGGACCATGCGTGCCAAGGGGCAAAGGCAGCTCGGATGCTCACGGGCCCCTCTGCCTTTCCACCCGCTCTTCCCTCTCTGGTTTCCCGTCCAGAAAACCTTTGCTTGACTGCTACCCCCCTAGCTCCGGACCCTTTTTCTCCCCGGGCTGCCAGATCTCTTGAAGGAGTGGTCTGCAGCCTCTGCCTCCACTTCCTCTCCACCCACTCGCTCCTTAACCCCCTGCAGTCTGGCTCCCGGGCCGCTGGAACGGGTCTCTCCAAGGTCAGTGAGGCACCTCCTTCTTGCCAACCCAATGGCATTTCTAAGGTTCATTCTCCTCGCTCTCTGTTTTGCAGCCCCACTGCTGAGCGTTGCTGCCTTCTTGAACTCCTCTCCTTGGCTCTGACTCTCCTGGTCCACTTTCACCTCTGCAGCCTGGCCTCCTGGGTCCTCGTGGCTCCTCCTCCTCTCTGTCCTGCTCCCACGGTGGGCGCTCTCCCAAGGCTGGTACTCTCAGCCAATCGGCACGTCCTTCCTGAGTTTCTCCTGCGTGTTATTCTCTTTCTGCACTTCTCCATAGGAGAGCTCATCACCCCCATTGCTTCAGCTGTCACCTCCGTGCAAATGACCTCCCTGGAGAAACTTAGGGGAGGCCCATGAACAGAGAGGCCTAGCGCGGAGGTGGGGCGGGGCCGGTGTCAGGGGACACAGGAAATAGCAGCTTTGGGGGCAGGTGTCTCCCGGCAGGCAGGTGAGCTGCCTTCTCCGCCCCCCTCCCTCCCTCCCCATCGCCCTCCCCTTTTCACAGTTGAACTACCTGGGCCCCCCTTTCAACGAGCCTGACTTCAACCCACCTCGGCTGGGGGCGGAGACTCTGCCCAGGGCCACTGTCAACCTGGAGGTGTGGAGAAGCCTCAACGACAGACTGCGGCTGACCCAGAACTACGAGGCCTACAGCCACCTCCTGTGCTACCTGCGTGGCCTCAACCGCCAGGCCGCCACGGCCGAGCTGCGCCGCAGCCTGGCCCACTTCTGCACCAGCCTCCAGGGCCTGCTGGGCAGCATCGCGGGCGTCATGGCAGCTCTGGGCTACCCGCTGCCCCAGCCTCTGCCCGGGACTGAGCCCACCTGGACCCCTGGCCCTGCCCACAGTGACTTCCTCCAGAAGATGGATGACTTCTGGCTGCTGAAGGAGCTGCAGACCTGGCTGTGGCGCTCGGCCAAGGACTTCAACCGGCTCAAGAAGAAGATGCAGCCTCCGGCAGCCGCGGTCACCCTGCACCTGGAGGCCCATGGCTTCTGATCCCTGACCTTTACCACCGTCTCTTTCCCCTCCCCCTTCAAGCCCTGCTCCCACTCTGGGGGGGAGAAACGCGTACACCAACACTTGTTGAGCCAGGTGACAGAAGCCGTGAGCCTCTAGCCCTCCCTGGACTGGGAGGAGGGTGTGATGCAGTAAGGCCCATCCCCTCCCCGCTTCCCTAAGTCCTACGGCTCTGGGGAAGAGGTGCAATAGGCCCCACCCCATTTCCACAGGACGTGATGCTCCAGGGAGCCCGCAATGGTTCAAGGTGGTGCAAGGCTCTCACAGCTTCCTGCTCCCTGCCCACCACTTGCCAGTGCCCACCCAGCCCCTCAAGTGGCACTGCCAGCAAGCGGGCCTGTAGGGCAGGGAGGGGGCCACCATCTCCTGTGCCTTTCTGGGGTGAAGCCCTTTGGCTGCCCTGCTCTCCTTAGATGGGTGTTGCTCCCCTACCCCCAAATAACTCAGTACATCCGATTCAGGACACAAACACAGTGGCAATTCCAAACAGGAAGAGGTGGGATCTGCATTGGAGGTACTCCTGGAAGCAGAGGGGCAGGGACAGCCTGGACCCGGAGGTCCCCGAGGCAGCCGGTGGCACAGAGTGGCGACCAAAAGGGCATTGCCGTGAATGTGCTCGCCGGCCCCAGGGTGCCTCCTCTCCGCCCCCTTTCCCAGGGTATCTGTGGGTTGCCCAGGCTGGGGAGGGCAGCCCTAGCCACAGCCACAGAACTTCCTGAAAGTTTACATTGCAGTAGCATTTCGGGGTGCGGGGGGGCAGCTCCCCCAGGCCCTGCCCCCCAGCCCCACCCACTCATGACTCTTAAGTTTGTTGTATTAATATTTATTTATTTGGAGATGTTATTTATTAGATGATATTTATTGCAGAATTTCTATTCTTGTATTAACAAATAAAATGCTTGCCCCAGAACTTCATCTCTTTGCTTGGCCTTGCCCCGCCCCCTGGCTCTCCTCCTTGTCCTCCGGGCCTTCCCGCCTCCTCCCCCCACCCCACCCCCACCCGCCCCTACACCTGCTGGTGGAGGGCCGGAAGCCCAAGGGTTAGCTCGGGAGATGCCAAGAGCTGGGGAAGAGGCTCTCTCCCCTGCGTCCACTGGGAAGACAGGAACACGGCAGGCTCCGCTCCTGCCCCTCCACCTACCCCCGCTTCTAGCCCTCCCAGATATCTGCCTGTCGCTTACCTTCCTCCTCCCAGCCTTTGCTCACGTACCTCACTCCTCCGGCTTCCTTTAGTGGTCTTACGGGTCTGTCCCCCTGCACAGCTGTCTGTCTGCCCTCCGGGGCTCTCTCCGAGCCCCGCGCATTTAGCCCTCAGCTTCCCAGGACACCCACCTGTGGCCGGCTGCCGGAGTCCCTCAGCAGTGACCCTCACCTTCTCAATACCCTTCATCTCCCAGGGAGGGCGACAGACTGAGGCCAAGTATCAAGTCTCAGCTGTGACTCTACACTTTTCTCTCCAACATAAAACAGCCGATTAGGGGGAGAGAGAGAAACTCATATTGGACTGCAAGCAAACGGGAACAGATGCTGTTTGAGGGGTGACCTAAGGTCAAATCCCAGGTCCATAACCTACCAGCTGAGTGACCTTGAACAAATGATTTAAAGCTCTCTTTTGTCCAGTATCCCCATCTGTAAAATGGGAATAATCAATACCTTTATAAGAACGTTGGAAAGGATAAGAGAAACAATGAAGGTAAGATGCTTGGCTGAGGCAGCGGCGAATGTCTGGCGTGTCAGGATGCTCTGGTGAAGAGCCACTGGGTAGATCAGTGGGCTAATTGCTCCCAGGTAATATGGGGATATTTTACCAGGGCCTCCTGGAGGCAGTGCCCTAAGCAAAGGAAGTAACAAAGATGGTGATGTCAATCAGTTGACAAATATTTTAAAGACCTAATTACCTGCCCATCACCGTGCTAACTGGTGTTGGAGAGCCTAAGGAAGTCCAAGGCCTGACTTGGCTCCTGCCCTTACAGAGCCTGCAGTCTCTCTGGGAAGAGAGCGAGCTTACCTGAGCCGATAAGAAACAAAAGCACGCTCACGTGATGTGCACTGGGAGATAGTGACAGGTGCAGAGCCACCAGAAGAGGGGGAGCCGGGAGTATAGGCGCAGGAGCGACAGGACCTGCTTGTGGGCGGGGCGAGCCGGGCTCTGCCGAAAGTCCCTGAGTCACCTGACCCGAGTTGGGGGGAACACGTCCACCCAGAGGAGTCCAGGCTCTTCTGGCAGAGATGGCTGCCCAGGTGTGGCCGGGGGCAGCTGCAGGCCCCACCACCAGCCTAACTAGATAGAGAGGAGAGGGCCTCTGGGCTGTCTCCATCCAGAGGCTGTACTGTGAGGCACCTAGCAAGGGGCTAAACGGGATACAGGGAGAAGGAAGGTAAGTCCCACGCTACGTACTGTGAGCTTCCTGGGGGCAGATTCTGTCTTCCCCATCTCTCTGTCCAGCACCCAGCTCAGGCTCAAGCTCAAGTCCAAGGAAGGTGTTCAATGAGTGTGTTGAACAAAATCCGTGAAGAGGGACCGCCCCCCCATCCCCCCATCTTCACCCCCTGCCAAATGCTAGAATCCAAAGCAGAATTTGATTAAGTGCAGAAAGACGCAGGCAAAATACTATTTAAGTCAAGAAGGAGGGAGTGATCGCATCCAGTTGGGCGAGGGCCCTGCTGGTCTGCTGGGCCGTGGGCCCCACAGGGCAGGAAGTGGCGCCTGAAGTCCACGCTGTACTCCCAGCGCCTAGGACACAGTAAGTGCTTCCGCGTGGGGCCTGACGCCGTTCTTGGAGGATGGGCAGGACAAGGGCTGTCGTGTCTGCCTCCCTTTTAAGCAGGTAGCATCGTGAGGGCAGCCTCCACCATGTATTCATCTTTGCACCCCTGCAGCATTTTAGCACAATGCTGGGCACAGGATAATGTACTCGATAATTTGATTTAAACAGATTTAAAGAGTGTCAAGACAATAGTGCGTGAAAAGCCAAGAGAAGAGAGTCTCAAGGAGGCAGCTGATCCGCAGTGTCAGATGTCCGAGGAGAGCGGAGAGGAGACTGGGGGGGGGGGGTCTCCTCCCTGATTACCACCTCTCTGGTAATCAGGGAGTCACAGGCCACCTTGGCGAGAGCAGTTGAGAGACACCGAATTGTGAGATTAAAGATGGAGATGGTGAGAAGAAAGTCGGAAGGGTAAATCTATTCCCTCCGGAGTTTGGTGGCAAAGTCAATATCTAGAGGGAACAGCAGGATCACGGAAGGTTTTTTGTTTGGTTTGCTGTTGCTGTTTTTATAAATTTTTATTTATTTATTTATTTATTTATGGCTGCGTTGGGTCTTCGTTGCTGCGCGCGGGCTTTCTCTAGTTGCAGAGAGCGGGGGCTACTCTTCGTTGCGGTGCACGGGCTTCTCATTGCGATGGCCTCTCTTGTTGCGGAGTATGGGCGCTAGGCGTGCGGGCTCAGTAGTTGTGGCGCACGGGCTTAGCTGCTCCGCGGCATGTGGGATCTTCCCAGACCAGGGCTCGAACCCGTGTCCTCTGCATTGGCAGGCGGACTCTTAACGACTGCGCCACCAGGGAAGTCCCCTGTTGTTGTTTTTAAACGGAAGAGATCAGAACATGGTGTTGCTGTGTGAGGGGTGGTGGCTGGAGAAGGATCGAGAGGTTTGGGGAATGGAATCAGGGACAAACAGAGGAGAATCAAAAGGGTTGCTGGGCAGCCATGTGGCACCAGTGATATCAGCAAACACATCTCTGTCATGGACTCATCGGCATGATTGTGACATTCCCTGACATTTCCTAGCAAGCCAGAGGTGGGGACAGAGCGAAGAGAGGCTATTGCCCAAGGCTGAGGACAGGCCAGCAGGGATGGCGGTGAATCAAAGGGCGAGAGACTCTAGAGGGCGAGAGATTGCACACCGAGTGGCTGCCAGCCCAGCGCTGCATACGCGCACAGGGCCACGGGGCGGGGAGTAGAGGGAACCGGTGGCAGGGGTGGGGGGCGGGGGTGGACGCAGAGTGGAGCCCGGCCAGAAAGGGCATTTCAGAGTTTGAGTTCTTGAACTCTCCCCCAACAGTTCCCTACTGATGAGGTCAGGGCTGTGAGTCCTTCCTTTGGGTCTTGGTGCTGTGGACCACGAGGCAGGTAGCTCCTGATGAACGACAGCTCATCAGCTTTTCTGTGAACGGGTTTGTCATTTGTTCTCCATCCACAGCTGCTTCAGGAGAGGTGATGAGTTTTCATTGGTTATCTTAGGTTCCACCTCTTAGGTACGGTCTTACAGTCAGGGGCCCACGTACACAGAGGTCAGTTTAAGAACCTGGAACACCTAGGGCCCTGCAGAGTCACCGGGGGAAGGGCATTATCTCTAGAACGCCGTCTGCTCCCAGGAAGGTTAGGGAGAGTGGGAGGGAAGGAGAGAAGGCCCTCCTCCCTGTCACCTCCGGATAGCATGCTGTGGAGGAGACATCTCATCCTCATCTTGGGCGCCTGGAAACACCCCTGTGTTTGAGAGGATTCACACAAGATGGAGAACTGTCACTTGGGTGAGGCAGCTTTTGGGGTGGGGGAGTGGATGGAGTAGAGGCTCTGCTGGGGGGTGGCAAGAGGGTAGTCATGCCTTGCCAGCTTCCTGCTTTTGCAAAGACTGTCCCATATCCAGGACTTAGGTTCCCCTTGGTATGGGTATGTGGGGAGACTCACTGAAGCACGCACCACCCACACCCCCACACACACACACACACACACACATGAACACACACACATTCCCCACTTGCCATAGCCACCCCAAGTGGGGAAGGGCCAAGGGAGGCCCTTGTTCCCCTTAACCTACAGGGCAAGGGCTAGTGATCCAGGCCTGGCTGAGCGCTCTGATGGGTGGCTCCCTCTTAGCTCCCCCTTATCCTCTGGAGCCACAACTGTCCCTGCCTTTGTTCCTTCAATTCTTGAGCTCCCTGACTCAGCCTGGTTCCCCAATTTCCCAGCAGTGGACAAAGCCGTTGTCAGTAGGCTGGGGGTAGGGGCATTGAGGGAGTAACTGTGAGCTTTAGAACCAGAGCTCTGCCCCTTTCCCCATCCTTCAGCATCCCTCAGCTTTCCTAGTTCAGAGATCACCTCTAGGCCCCTCTCCAGTTTGTCCTGATCGCCAAGGCTAGGCTGATGGGGTGGAAACTAAGTAGGCCCTTCCTCCCAGCTGGACAAAGTCTGACACCTGGTGGCCAAGGTGAGGAATGGCCAGAAGGGCCCCTTTTCAAATCTCCCTAGGATTTCCCTAGAGCCAGGAAGGCCAAGGTGAAAGGGGAGGTGATGGGAGGAGGTTTGGGCGGGGTGTTTGGGACAGAGCAGAAGAGACGTCCAGCGGCAAAAAACCCAGACCTAGGGGAACTTTTGCCTTCCACCGGGCTCCCGCGCCTTAAGCCCACGAGGCCAGAGAACCTGGAGCAGGAGGAAGGAGGGTGTCTGGGAGGGTCAGGAGGGACCAGGAGGAGCTGCCTGACAGAATTTTGGCCCACAGGGTGGAAAATGGGGCCCAGGGTGTGTGAGTATGTGGGGGCCAAGGGTGTGGGTCTGGTGCCCAGAATCTCCAGCTCAGGGTGGGTGGCAGGGCCTGAGGGCCTGAGGAAGGGGGATGCAGGGAGAGGGAAGGAGAGAGGGCTACGCCCCGCAACCCGCTGGGCCCCAGGCAGCTGCTTCCCTCCCTCCACCTGCCCCCACCTTCCTAGCTCTAGCTGGCTCTCCCCAGAGGCCCCATTGTGAGCTGGGGGAAGGGAAGGGACTCTTAGGGCGCGTGTGCGCAGTGCTGAGGCCCCCCCATCCTGCCACATTGTCTGAGCTAAGCCAGGTCTAATCCCCCTTCCCCTCAGAGCAGTCAGTGGTGGGCCTCAGCCCTAAAGAAGGTGCTGGGATCCTGTTCCAGTTCTTTTCTCTCCTTTTCTCTTGCGTTGCCCTAAGACTCTGGCCTTGGCCGTGAGGCAAGGGCCTTGAGTGTTCCCAGGCCAAGGTGCAAAGGTCACTCCTGCCAGTCTCATCACCAGCCTGTGGGAATCGGGGCTGACAAGGAACCTACGCCTGGGTCTCGGGGAAACTTCCTGAAAGAGAGAGAACTTAACCCCCAGGTCAGACCTCTGGCCTGGGCTTCCAGCCTGAAGCCTGAACTGTGACAGGCCCCAGGAGAGCAGTTTTGGGGAGAGGCCAAGAGATTGCCTGACTAGGGATAGGGGTTCCAGGAAGGAAGGTTAAAAGCGGCAGACAGGGTTGGGGGAGTAAAGAGGGAAAAGACCTGAGGGGGGGCAGGCCAAGGTCTGGCCTAGTTGTGCCAGCACAACTTAGGACTCCAGATGCCATGTCAGGGAAGGATACCAACTGGACAGAGATGGCTCCAAAACCCCTGGGTGCCTCTACTCCTTCGAGCCTTGGGGCTCGATCCCACTGCTGTCCGACTAGGCGAGGCGGGCAGTGCTGCCTGTGGAGAGCTCCCTCAACTCCAGGCCAGAAAGCCAGTCCTAGGGTGCCTGCACTTGAGCTGATGGCCTGGACTGGGACAAGCTGAAGGCCAAGGGAGACATCTTCCAGGCTGGGTGGGAGAGGCTGGCAGGGCTGTGGGCAGCTGGCAGGGATGGCCCAGACAGTGCCCAGAGAGCAAGCCAGGGTGCCAGAGGGGAGAGGGACTAGCTCAGGCGGCAGTAGGAGCCGCTGTGGCCGCCCAGCAGCACACCCCATTTCACGCTCCCTGGGCGGTGGCAGGGCCCCACGGCTATCAGCTTTCAGGGGTGGGAGGGACCAGGAATGAGGAGGGGTCTGCCCCACCCATGGCTCCCTACTCCCTCAGGGCTTTGTGGGCGCAGGAGCTGGGTGCCACACACCTCCAGACATGCCCTCTGAGGAGGGGTGGTCAGTCCCACAGAGCCTGGGCACCATCCCTCCCTGGAGCGCTCTGTGCCTGACTGGACCCCACACGGAAGCCCTTCCCAGGCCTGGTGGAGAGGGCCTCCCTGCTTCCCTCCCCAAGGCAGCAGGGCCCCTGTCTCCCTCCGCGTGGGCCCCACTTAGTCCAGGAGGCAGAAGGGGGATTAGACCAGGCCCAGCCCAAACAGCAAAGCAGGGAAGGGCCCTCCAGCTCCGTGCAGTGCACCCCGAGCTCTCACCCCTCCACTCCGCCCTCCTTCAGGAAGGGCTGGGGAGGCCAGGCGGGAGGAGGCCCCTGAAGACATGGCCGGCTCCATCCCGCTCCTCCTCTTTGGTGCTCTACTCTCCAGAGCGCTCTCCTCCCATGTGCCCACAGTCCTCCTAAGGCAGAGCACCCAGACCCCAGAGCAGTGCGAGAGGGGGAAGGCAGAGCCTCTGAGCAGGCCCTTGCACCCCGGGGAGGAAGAACCGGATGGGATCTCTGGAGGGCGATCAGAGCTGGGCTGGGCCTCACACGGATTCCCAGACTCCCAATGGCCAGCGCTTTCGCCTGCTGCCAGGAAGTTGGTGAGGAGGCGGCGGGTATAGGGGTGAGTCAGAGATGACAGGAGCCCAAGGGACAAAGGTCATGGGTGGAGAATTGAGAGACGCTGTTTACAGCAGCCCACCTCCTCCAGGTCTTCCAGCGCTAAGCCAGCCTCAAGGTCCAACCCACTCTGACCCTCTCTTCCCCCTTTTCCTGTTTGTTAGGAATTTTATCCTTGCGCTGACAATTTGTGTGTCCGTCTGCTTGCCCTTTAGCCTGTGAGCTCCTGGGGAGCACGGAGGGACAATGGTTTTCTGGGGCCCCACCATTGCCTGTGACTATCAGTACTTCCTATTTCCTCATTTTATCTTGTACCGCATGGCTTGCGGGATCTTAATTCCCGGAACCAGGGATCAAACCCTTGTCCCCTTCAGTGGAAGCGCTGAGTCCTAACCACTGGACCGCCAGGGAAGTCCCCAGTACTTCCTACTTTCAAGAACCCATTTCTGTCTATTTCAGTTGAGTGAATATGTGGGAAGGCGCTTAGAACAGTACTCGGCACACTGTAAGTGCCATATATGTGTTAGGTTTATTGTTGGTATTTTTTGCTCATACTCTCACATTGGGGCAGATTTTACTGACGAAGGACTGGGGACTCAAACGCACTCTGGCCTCCTGCGCGGTGCGGAATCTTCCTGACCAGAGGACGGGCAGGGACAGGCTGTAGGACCCCAGGAGAGCCGAGGAGGCAAGCACTCGTCTGGACTCAGAGTGGGCAGTGTCTCTGGGCGCAGCTTTCAGAACCCATGGGCTTCTCCGCGCAGGTCTCCTGGGGCCGGTGGGGGTGGCGTGGGAGCCGGGAAGGGGTCGGGATGAGCCCCAACTCTCTCCGGACCTCCAGACCTGCCCACACAACGCTCGGCGGGCCAAGGGGCGGGATTGGAAGTCTCCGGCTGGGCTCTGGGGAGTTACACACCGGCCACGGGGATTAGTGAGGCTGAAAAGAACATTTGCCTAGGAAGGGAAAACGGGAAGTGAGAGGCTGAGGATAACACTCTGCAAGTCCCCAGAGACCCGCTGCAGACCAGTGGCGGGGTGAGCAGGAGGAGGTGGTGCAGTCTGGGGATATTATGACAGGTCCCCCACCCCAGCCTCACCCCTTCTCCCCCCAGAACGCAGCTGCATCAGCTGCCCCGCCCCCTCTGTCTGCACCACCTGCCATTGGCTGGGGCTAAGCCCCGCCCCTCAGAGGAGGCCTCCCATTGGCTTAGGTCTTTTCCGTTTGCATGCTTGTGGGGGTGGGGGAGAGGCGTCACTCCTTGGAACCCTCGGACTTCCTTTCTGTTTGTCTGGGTCATCCGTCTGCCCATCGCTGGCCCCAGGCTCGCTCTCTGGCCCCAGCCCTCTCTCACTCTCTCTCTCTCTCTGCAGCTGTCTCTCTCGTGCCCGCTGGCCTGTCTCTCCTTCCCGGCAGTCGCCTCCTTCTTCGCCTGCCTGGGTGGCCGCCATGGGCCGGAAACGGCTCATCACTGACTCCTACCCTGCAGTGAAGAGGAGGGAGGGCTCCGCTGGGCACAGCAAGGGGGAGCTGGCACCAGAGCTAGGTCTCTGAGGTGTGGGAGGGCGGGAGGAGTGGATGTGAGGGACACGAGGGGACGTGGGCAATGGAAGGGGAAGTGAAGTATGTCCTCTACTTCCTACACCAGACCTGGCAGTGGACAGCAGAGGCAAAGGGGCAGTGAGGGCTGGAGAACAGTGGGTCAGCTGTGAGGCGAGGGGCAGGGGACCAGCCCGGCAGGGCACAGGCTTGGGCAGGCCTGAGGAGCATCATGTCATTGCAGGGGAAGAGCCCCAGCCCCTGAGCGAGGATGAAGCGGAGATGGAGCTGCTGAGGCAGTTTGACCTGGCCTGGCAGTATGGGCCCTGCACAGGTGAGAGCCCCCTCAGGCCCCGAGAGCACATCCCGGAGCCAGTCCTGCCACCCATTTGGCGCCCAAGCAGCCCCAGCCCCTGCCTGACACTCTCAGCACTGTCTCTGGACACCAGGGGTGTGGAGGTCCTGACACACCCCTCCACCCACACTCTCTAGCCTGGACGCTTCCCTGCCCCCCACGAGGCCCCACTGTCTTCTTTCCACCCCCGCAGGGATCACACGGCTGCAGCGCTGGCATCGGGCAGAGCAGATGGGCTTGGAGCCTCCCCAAGAAGTGCGGCAGGTGCTGCAGACCCACCCCGGTGATCCCCGCTTCCAGTGCAGGTCAGAGGCCGGTCGGGGGCTCTCAGGGGAGCCAGGGACTTCTCCAGGCACCACCAGCCTGCTGGCCCTGGATGGGGGCCGTCCTGACCAGAGGAAGAAACAGGTGCAGCCTTGGGGGGTCCTCACTGAGCAGGCAAGAAGGTTCTACAAGGTGCTGGGCTCAGGAGGCAGAAGCTTGCCTTAATACTTATCTCTGAGCTAATGGTGGAGGAAGGGTACACTAGGGCCCAAGGGACTATTTAATACTGAGAGGTTGGCCAAGGACTATAGGCCGTGGCCAAGAGCTGGGGCTGGTGAGAGCAGATCAAGAGACTTAACTGACTCGGGTTTTTCCCTCCATCCCACACCCCCTCGCACAGCCTCTGGCATCTCTATCCCCTCTGAAGCACCACCTAAGACCTCCCGCCTGCTACTTGAGAACCTCCAGACACAAGCTAGAACCAGTTGCTGCCCCTCGGCTCAGCTCTGCTGTGGAGAACGTTTGGCAAGAAAGAGGTTCACAGGGAAGGGAAGAGGCTGAATCTGGAGGTCCAGCCAGCAGGCTCCCGGTGCCCCCTCTGAGAACCGACACAGCCGAAGCCAAGCACCTCCTACATGGAGAGCGGTCTCTGAGGACGAGGACCTGGCCGTGACCCTTCTGAAGTCTGCCACATGCCTGACCTGAACACTGTGGTCCTTTGGGATGACGTGGCAAATTAGGCAGAGCTTTGGGAAGAACCAGACTCGGGCAGAAGGCAGAAGACCGAAGAGGCAAAGATGCACTCCGCACCTCAGGCTGGGAATCTGAGGGCAGAACTGGCTGAGCTTACGGGGCAAGGGGTTCACTAGTGCTTATCAATAAAGAACTCGGAGCCTGGAAGCCTGACCTCCAGTCTCTTAATGTGGCCCTGCTTGGACTGGCAGCACCCAGCAAGTTGATAGGTGGGAGAGAGCTAGCACCATGCTTTCCTGCAAGGTGCGTGTGTCTCTTCCACTGCCTAACCCTAGACCTGAGGGGAAGGAAAGAGAGGCACCTTAAAAAAAAAAAAAAAAAACCAACGGTCAGTCCTCACAAGCGCTGAGCAACCTCTGGCGCCCCCTGGTGGTGCACACTATTCTAGCCACCTTCCCTTACCAGCCAGGAAAACCCCACTGGACCCACCACCTAGCCTGCCCAGGGCTGCCCACCTCAGAAAAATGGGTTCTTTGTCAGAGCAGGATCCATGGGGCCCATGACTCATAAGGTCCATACAGACAAACACATTCCCAGCAAGCACCTGTACTTCCCACATGGGGGCCACCTGGATCCAAAGCAGGGTTGGGGGAGTGTTTCAACCTGCAGGACCTGCTCAAAGATGGCCATCATCTGAGGAGCTTTGGTAGGGAACTGGAAGGTCCTGGAGATGGAGGAGAACTGGCCGTATTCAGAAACAGCGCTTAGGGGACCCTGGGACATACGACATGGGGAACAGAATCAGTACTCCTTTGAATGGTGTTACTTCATTTGATGCATCAGCCCTCCATCCTGGAGCAGATAGAGACAGAGCTAGTAACTCCTTGGGAACAGGCCTAGAGGGCAATCGGGTGGCCTTTTTCGTCCCCATTTTACTGAGCACTGACCATGCCTCAAGTACTTTCAATGTATTATCCCTAAATTTCCTAAAAATCCTTCATGGTAGATTTCACAGAGAGGGAAACTGAAGCCCAGCCGGTTGTCCAAAGTTGCCCAGAAGCGCCAGCAAGCAGGTACGTGGTGGCGCAGAGACTGGGGCCTGTGCACTGGGCTCTTCCCGTCCCCGCCGTGGCCCTGCCCGGCTGCTGAGCACCTGCTGTGTGCTGGGCTCTAGAGCTCCTCTGGGCTGTTAGTGGCGAGGAGATGGACAACACAAACGCGTAAATATTATGTCAGGCGGTGGTCAGTGCTGGGCAAAATTAGGGTGAGAGGTCAGAGAATGCCAAGGGTGCTGAAGAGGTTGGTCAGGGGAGGCCCTCTGACAGGGTGGCATCGGGCAGGCCGAAGGGACAACAAGCACACCCTCCCCAAGGCAGGAGTGTTTCCAGACTGGCCCAGGGGCAGCACGGAGGCCAGGGGCCGGGCAGAGGGGGCGAGGAAGCGGGCGGCAGATGAGGCCAGAGAGGTAGCAGGTTGGTCCCACAGGGCCTTGCGGACCAGGACGAGGAGCCTGGATTTTATCCTGAGTGAGAGGAAGACACTGGTGGGGTGGGTCTTAAGCCAATAAATGACAATCAATCTTACGTCTTGAAAGCATTACTCTGGCTGTTGGTAGAAAATAGACTGTGGGTTTGGGGGAAGAAGAGGCACTGAAACCACTCAGGAGGCTACTGGAGTTGGCCTCGTGAGAGGTGATGGTGATTTAGCCCCGTGTGGGAGATGGAGGTGGTAAGAAGCGGCCAGCTTCTTTTCTTTCTGTATTTTGAAGGGAGA
Source organism: Physeter macrocephalus (assembly GCF_002837175.3). Classification (NCBI taxonomy): domain Eukaryota; kingdom Metazoa; phylum Chordata; class Mammalia; order Artiodactyla; family Physeteridae; genus Physeter; species Physeter macrocephalus. Next base: position 103,690,038 of record NC_041229.1, on the reverse strand, counting down.
ACTAACTGACAGGACTTGCTGATCAGTTGGCTATGGGGTTTAAGAGAGAGAGGAGCCAAGGATAACTCCAAAGGTTTTGGCTTGAGCAACTGGAAGAACAGAGTTCCCATTACTAAGATGGGAAAGATTGCGGGAAGGGGAGGGTGCGGCGGGGAATCAAGAGTTCAGATTTGAGGTCTGTGACACATCCAAGCTGGGGAGTAGGCAGTGGACATGCAAGTCTGGAGCTCTAGGGAGAGCTCTGGGTTTGAGATACAAATTGGGGCATCTTTTAGGTGGCATTTAAAGCCGTGTGTGGGGATGAGATTACCTGAGTGAGTATAGTTAGAGGCGAGAAGTGGTCCGAGGACAGCCCTGAGGCTTCTGTGCTTAGAGGCAAGGAAGGAGAAGGCCTGAGCAAGGAGACCGAGGAGGGGCCAGACTGGAGAGAAGTCAGGAGAGGGTAGGGCCTGCGAAGCCTGGGCAGAGGGTCAAAGTCTCAGGTGCCTCTGAGAGGCTGGTAAAATGAAGCCTGAGAAGAAGAGAACACCGGACTCGGCAACGTGGCGGTCACAGGAGGCGAGCAGCTCCCACGGAGTGCTGGGGATGAGACCGGGCCTGGAGTGGGCTCAGAGGGGAGCGCAGGGGAAGTGCAAACGGGGAGCATGCTGATCCTTTCAGAGACCTTTTACTGTAAAGGGAGCAGAGAAACGAGTGGCCACTAGAGAGGGTGTGGGATCAAGGAACCGTTTTGATGTGTTGTTCTGTCTCGTCGTTTGTTTTAGGTAGAGTGATAGTACAGCATAATGACCCGGTGAGGAGAGTGATCCCACAGGGAGTCTTTGTGAAGGTGAGAAGGGCCAGGACTAGGACACAAGGAAGAGTGTGGACTTAGATCGGAGCATCCACGGTGACAGGAAGGGAGGCAGAGGGTGTGGGAGTAGATGCAGGTAGGAGGACACGGTTGGGGGTGGGAACATTCAAGAATCAGATGTTTGCTGACAGCCTGGTACGCTGGGAGGGATCTGATGTTTAGTGAGCGCCAACCCATGCCATCTGCTGCACTTCACGCTGTCTAGTTGACTGCTCAGAACAATCTCATTAGGTGAGTATTATCCACGCTCACAGATAAGGAGACCGAGGCCGAGAGGGAAAGTGCCCCGCTTCATCCGTGAGCACTGGGGCCCAATTCCCACCCGGGTCCGTCTTCTCACTGAGTTACCCCACACCTGCATTCCCACCCGCACCTGCACTCCAGGTGTTGAGGGTGGCGTCGAAGAGATAAGACCCACCCATGTGGAAAGTTAAAAAACAATGTACTACAAGTGCTACCTTGGGGCAAGTAGGAAGGTATAGACATGGAGTTCTCAGGAAGGAGAGAGTGTTAAAGGGACCCTCACTGCAAGGGCCCTGAGCACAGGACTGCCTGCCACGTCGGCACGGCCCCCGCCTTACCTCATCACGCCTGGCCCCTCGACCCACCAGGCCTTGCTTCTCAGACCTTTCTCCTGCAGAGTGAATGCACACTCGCCACCAGGGCCACTCTGAATATTCTTAGTAGTTGTGTGTTTTCTCTTTGGCCAGTTTTGCATTCTACTCCATGATGTGTGTGGAGTAGTTGCTGTAACGTAAAAATGGCTGAACTTACTTACCAAGTAAAGCGAACCCCAGGAAGATGCGTTCCTGTGTGGCCTGTGGCTGGTTTCATACACCGCGACACGCCCACCACCACCCAGCCGAGGCTGAGCTGCACCGCAGAAAGCACCAACCAGGCGCGTGTTGGGAGGAAATGGGAGGCCAGCGGCCCTTGAAGGGCGAGTAAGAGTCAGCAGGCAGAGCAAGACATTCTAGACTGAGGGACTGGGCCGAGCACAGGCGGCGAGGAGAGGTGGGTGTGGGTGCCCAAGGGAGATGTGTGCAGACTGCAGCACTTGCTCTACAAAAATCAGCGCAACCCAAAGCTAACGTTTCGGTGCTTGCTCTGTATCCAGCACTGTCCTAAGTGCCTTCTATCCTCACAGCAATCCTAGAAACGATTATAAACATTTTATAAAGCAATTTAGAGAGGAAATTCAGGCACAGAGAGGTTAAGTACTTGCCCAGGATCACGTAGCCTGTGGCTGAGGAGAATAAATAGGATTTGATCCCAGGGTCTCGCTCCAGAGCCTGCACTCAAATCACGTGGGATAACACTAGTGAGGTGGCCGGAACAAACACAGGTTCTTGAGCCTGAGACAAAGGAGTCTGGACTCATCGATGGTGATGAGAGTGCCTGAAGGTTTTTGAGCAGGAAAGAGACAGGATAAAAATAATCATTCTGGAGAATCTGTCTGACCAGACTAGACGGGGAAGAAACTGCAGGCAGGAGGGCCAAGTAGGAAGCTATAAAATATTCAAAACATGGGTGTTGAGACCTAGATTAGCAGACAACGCAAAGGACAAAGAGCTATACGAGAGGTTGCAAAGGAAGCTGGCAAGACTTGCATTTGGGAAGGAAGGATGGGGAGGAGCCGTCCAATATGACTCAGGTTTTGAGCTTGGGTGGGTGAGAGAATGCTGGTGCCATGGGCAGAAAAAAATGGAAACTGGGAGGGGAAGACAGGCTTGATTTCATGCATGTTTAGTTTGAGATGACGACAGGACATCCAAATGGAAACATCTAGTAGGCAATGGAAACCCGGAGGTCAAGTCCAGCAGCAAGGTCAGAGAAGGGTGTGGAATCCAGGGGACAGAGGGGAATCACCTGCCAGGAGCTGACACTTGAGCCCATGACCATGGATGAGTCCTCTGAGAGAGGAAAGGGAGACAGGGTGAGGGTGCAAAGATAGGACCAAAGATGGCACTTGGGAAAATTCTCTCTAGAAGAAGGTGGAAGAAGACCAGCAAAGAAGAGGGGAGAGTGTCAGAGTGGCAGGAGAGTCGACGTAGTGTCCGGGAGGTTCCCGAGAGCTTCACAAGTGGTAGTGGCTGGTGTGATGGTGCCGAGATGTCAAGGAAGACCTCATTACGAGGAGGTGGAAAGGTACAGGATGGCTCACCCTAATTCGGTCCCCACATTTCCTGCTTCCCTCTGTCCTTGTTTTGTAATTCTCGCTGGCATCTCAGCTGTCATAGTATCTACCATGCCACACCCATCAAAGAGGGGCACACTGATTCATTCTTTATTGACTCAGGTGTGGCAGCATTTATCCACCCTCAAACTCTGACAAACTCACTAATAGCGTGAGGGCTTAAGGAGCTAATTTACCAAGAAACTCGAGTAAACAGGGAAAGGAAGACATTTCTGCATTAGTCTAGAAGTAGATGGAGGCCACAGCGGCGCTGGCCCGAGCGAGTTTGGGTTAACGCCGCCTCCAGGACTGAGGGGCTCCTCAACACGCTTGCTCGTTTTCTCGGCAGGCAGGTCTCCAGTTCATGCACCTGAGTCCTAATCTAGAGAACAACTTTGTGCCAGGCACAGCACAGGCAAATCAGAACCCTGGTGCCTAAGCTTCAAGAGCTTACTGTAGTGCGAGAGAGAGACAGAAAAGATGTATAAGAGAATTTTAAACACTGCCACAAGACGGGTGTAAAATGGACTCTGGGAACTCAGACTTCCTGAAAACGGCCCTTTAGCTCAGCATTTAAGGATGAGTAGCGGCTTCCACCAGGTGGACAAGGTCCTTGGTAATTCTTGAGTCCTACTTCAGTGCTTTGTCTCTTGAAGGAGAAGGCATTTCCTAGAGACCTCCTATGGGGTGGAAGCCTCCCTCACCTCACCAAGAGGTTCCGATGGCTCCTGTTCTGCGAGTCCCACCTGGATTGCATGCTGCTCTCTCCTTGCAGCTTTCCCTAAGAAGAGCGAAGGACTCCTCCTCTGCATCCTGCGGTAAGCTGGTTATATTTTATTATAGCATGTCACATTGCTGCGACAACACATTTCATTGTCTCCACTGCTGGAGAGTATTTTATCCTTGTCACCAGTGTAACTGGCGCAGGGACTGCTACATAGTAAGCACTCAAAGCTGAAAGAACCTTCCCACTTCACTCACACCTACCGTTTGATTGGTTGGTCCTGTCCAGCCTGTGAGAACCATTTATGTACCAGTTGTGAAGGTCAGTCCTAAACTCCAGGGAAAACTGGTCTCCATCTAAGTCACTTCTGGGGGTTGTGTCGCCTTGACGGCAGGAGCCGTCTTTTCCTAGAGCCTTCTCGTCAAGGAAGGCATCAAGGCTGTCTGTCAACTTCAGAAGCAGGCTCCTGTTCCATTCCTATTTTGAAGGCTGTGCCGCCACTGGGCCAGCCTGCTGAGCGTTTATCTGAGGTCCTCTCACATGAGAGTGGAGACAGTCATCCTATCCAGAGTGTGGAGGAGAATCCAGCCAACTTTTCTACATGCTCTCAAGAGCATGGCCACCCAGGATCCTACATTACCTCCCACAATACTGGCGTGTAAACTGGTACAATCCCAAAGACACCAATTTGGTATTATTTATCAAAATTACAAATGCACATATCCCTTTCAGTTCCTATGTAGAAATGTATCCTACAGATACTCTTGTATGTATAAAATAACATTATAGCACTGTTTGTAATAGCAAAGACTATAAATAGCCTAAATATCTCTCAGTAAGGCAACCAGAATGTAAATTGTAGTAAATGATGGATGCTGTGCTGTGAAAAAGTTTGAGGAAGCCCTTTATGTATTGCTGCAGAACGGGAAGACCTGTGAAATATACAGTTAAGTGGGAAAAAAAGGATTTACAGAACACCAGTGCACACTCTGCTATAATTTAGGTTAAAAGGTGTGTATTCACTTGTTTCATGCATACAATATCTCTGAAAGGACACCTGAGAACTTGATACCACCAGTTGCCTTTGAGAGGAAGGTGGCTTGGAAAAAGGAATGAGGGGAAATTTTTCATTGAATAAGACTTTTGAACTCTGAACTATGTAACTATATTACCTATTTAATCAATCAATAAGAAAAAAGTCTCACCATATCCATGTTGATGCACTTATTTAACAAATATTAAAAATAATAGAGGGCTTCCCTGGTGGCGCAGTGGTTGAGAATCCACCTGCCGCCTGCCGCCTGCCGATGCAGGGGACGCGGGTTCGTGCCCCGGTCCGGGAAGATCCCACACGCCGCGGAGCGGCTGGGCCCGTGAGCCGTGGCCGCTGGGCCTGCGCGTCCGGAGCCTGTGCTCCGCAGCGGGAGAGGCCGCAGCGGTGAGAGGCCCGCGTATCGCAAAAACAAACAAAAAAACAAACAAAAAAACCCCCCAAAAACTGTAAAAAATAATAGAAACAATACGACTAGGGTAAAAGGGCTATTGTGTCATGCACTGCGATGGCTTTGAGCATATCTCAGCACTCGTGATGCTGCACTCTTTTTACTATATTCCACTGGGAGAAAAGGGTCTTCCACCTGTCTGTATGGTGGAGTCCTGGCAGTGGGAAGGTCCAGGACTCACTCCCTCTAGAAGGCCCATCTCCTCTTTTACTAGACCTCTGCCAGGCACCTGGCACTGCCCTACACTGGGACAAGAGTCAACTTGTCACAGGGACAGGTTTCACAAGAGTGCAAACATGATGAGTCCAGTATAAGTCCAACCAGTTCATTCATTTATTCATCTAACAAATGCAGATGGGGCATCTGTTACTGTGAGTAGTATGTGAAATATATGGCTTGCCTCCCAAACCTTAAAGAGTTTCCAGTCTACCCTTAAATACATGAAAAGATGCACAACTTCACTCCAAATAAGATTGGCAAATGCTAAAACATTTGGACAGTACACTCTGTTGGCAAGGCTTGGGGGAAACATGCAGGAGTACAGAATGGCACAGCCTCTATGGAGGGGAATTGGTGGCACTGATAAGATGACAGCATTTACTTTTGACCCAGCAATCCCACAGCTAGGAATTTACCCTGAAAATTCACTTCCACAAACATAAAACGACATACGCATAAGTGTATTCACTGTGGCATTATTTGTAAAAGCAGAATACTGGAAACACCCTAAATTCTTGTCCACGGATTAAATAAACCCACCCAAGGGAATACTGTGTAGCCATTTTTTAAAATGAGGAAGATTTCCATTAGCTGATATGGAGTGATTACCAGGACGAATTGTTAAGTATGTAGTATACTACCTTTGTGCAAGAAAGAAGGGGAAATGAGATATATATTTGAAAAAGGGAACACTGGGAAGAGTAAACTAGAAACGAATAAAATGGTTACTATTGGGGGTAGGTAAGAATGGAGTGGATGAGACAGGATAGGAAGGATATTTCTCTAAGTATATTTTCTTATATAGTTTCAGCTCTTGAACCACATAAACATTTTACATACTCAAAAATATATCGAAAGAGATTTTCAAAAATCCTGAAATTGAATATAAACGGTAACAAATCAATCCAACTGTATGTCAAATTAATAATATAACCTCACAGAAAAAGAATATAAGGATTCAAGTAAATTTTGAACACAGTTCATGGACTTCGTAAGAACAAAAGAACCACACACGCAAAAAAACTTGAACTTTACTTAGTAGGTTTGTTGTTGATAATGGTATTGGTGTACCAATTCTAAAACTGTTTTGCTGTTTTTGTATTAAAAATAGAAAATAATGAATAAACATATAAATGTTGGGAACCAGAGATGGCACTGTGAAAAAAGGGAGATAAAATATGGAATGGGGGGGAATTCCCTGGCGGTCCAGTGGTTAGGACCCCACGATTCCACTGCAGGGGACACGGGTTCGATCCCCGGTCGGGGAACTAAGATCCCACAAGCCGCGAGGAGGGGCCAAAAAAAAAAAAAAAAAAGGAATGGGGGAAGGTGAGGAAGAGTCCTGAAGTGCTGGATTTGAATTGGAGGTATCGGTATGCTGATTTCTTTTTAAATTAACTTTTTGAAGTATCATTTATCGACAACAAAACTACAGATCTTGGGCTTCCCTGGTGGCGCAGTGGTTGCGCGTCCGCCTGCCGATGCAGGGGAACCGGGTTCGCGCCCCGGTCTGGGAGGATCCCACATGCCGCGGAGCGGCTGGGCCCGTGAGCCGTGGCCGCTGAGCCTGCGAGTCCGGAGCCTGTGCTCCGCGGCGGGAGAGGCCACAGCAGTGAGAGGCCCGCGTACCGCAAAAAAAAAAAAAAAAACTACAGATCTTATTTTATTTATTTATTCTGGCCATGCCACCAAAATAATAGTTATACACCAGTGTATCTACGAACCCAATTAAGATCTAGAACATTTCCATCAGCCCAGAAAGTTCCCTCACTCTCCTTTGCATCCAATCTCTCCCTCCTCTCCCATCCTAGGCAATTTGATTCCTATAATCAAAGATTTGTTTTGCCTGTTCTAGAACTCATACAAATGCCACCATTCAGCATATCTGACTTATTGCACTCAGTATAGTGTCTATGAGATCCATTCATGTTGCTGTATATCAGCACTTCACTCATCTTTGTTGCTGAGTAATAGTCCATTGTATGAATATACTAAAATGTAGTTATCCATTTATCAATTGATGAACATTTGGGTTGTTTCTAATTTTGGACTCTAATGAATCAAGCTGTTATGAATATTTAGGTACAAGTCTTTGTGTAGGCATTTATTTTCATTTCTCTTGTGTAGATGCCAGGGAGTCGAATTGCTGGAAGGTAAAACATAATATACATTCAATTTTACAAGAAACTGCTCATCTGTTTTCCAAAGTGGTTCTACTTGTTTTTTTTTGATTATTTAAAGATCTTTTTATTGAGGATTGACAACTATGCTATCATCAAAGTGGTTCTACCCTTTTACATTCCCATCAGCAATGCATGAAAGTTTTTGTTGCCCCATATCCTACCAGCACTTGTTATTGTTAGTCTTTTGAATTCTAACCATTTAATGAGTGTAAAGTGGTACGTCATTGTGGGTTTTTTTTTTCCACATCTTTATTGGAGTATAAATGCTTTACAATGTTGTGTTAGTTTCTGCTGTACAACAAAGTGAATCAGCTGTATGTATACATGTATCCCCATATCCCCTCCCTCTTGAGCCTCCCTCCCATCCTCCCTATCCCACCCCTCTAGGTGGTCACAAAGCACCGAGCTGATCTCCCTGTGCTAAGCAGCTGCTTCCCACTAGCCATCCATTGTAGTTTTAATTTGCATTTTCCTAATGTTGAGCATCTGTCATGGATTTATTTGCCATTTGTATATTTCCTTTGGTGAAGTGTCTTTTCAAATATTCTGTCCATTTTAACATCAGGTTATTTGGCTTCTTATTATTGAGTGGTAAAAGTTGTTTATATATTCTGGATACGTGACTTTTGTTAAATATATGTACTGTGACTATTTTCTCCCAGTCTGTAGCTTGCTTTTTCATTTTCTTAATAGCATCTTTTGAAGAACCAAAGTTTTTAATTGGATGAAATTTGATTTATCAATTTTTTCTTTTATGGTTAGTGCTATTTATATCCTAAGAAATATTTACTTACCCCAAAGTAATAAATATCTTCTCCTATGCTTTTTTTCTAGATGTTTTATTGTTTTAGTTTTTACTTTAGGTCTAAGATCTATTTTGAATTAATTTTCACTCTTTTGTCCCTGATAATTGATAATTTGTATCTTTCTTCTTTTTTTCCTTATACAGTCTTACTAGAGGTTTATCAATTTATTAATATTTTCAAAGAACCAACTTTTGGCTTTGCTAACTTTCTCTGTTCTTTGTATATTTTCTATATAAAAGCATTAGTGAAGAGCATTAATTTCTACTCTTCACTATCTCTTCCTTCCTTTGGGTTTAACTTGGTCTTTTACTAATTTATTTTATTTTATTTTTGAGATAGTAGTCACATAACATAAAATCCACCATTTAGGGCTTCCCTGGTGGCGCAGTGGTTGAGAGTCCACCTGCCGATGCAGGGGACACGGGTTCGTCCCCCGGTCCGAAAAAAAAAAAAAAAAAAAAAAAATCCACCATTTAAAAGTGTACAATTCAATGGTTTTTGTATATTCACTATGTTGTGCAATCACTGCCACCATCTAATTCCAGAACATTTCCATTACTCTATTATCAGTCAGTCCCAGTTCCCCCCCACCCCGCCAACCGCTAGTCTACTTTCTGTCTCCATGGATTTGCCTATTCTGAATATTTCATGTAAATGTAATCACCCAATATGTGGACTTTTGTGTCTGGCTTCTTTCACTTAGCAGAAGGTTTTCAAGAATCATACATGTTGTAATTACTTCATTCCTTTTTATGGCTGAATAGTATTCCATTGTGTGGATATATCATATCTTGTTTATCCATTCATTAGTTGGTGGACATTTGAGTTGTTTCTACTTTTCGGCTATATGACTAATGTTGCCATGAACATCCATGTACAACTTTTTATATGAACATATGCGGGGTATATATTTAGGAGTAGGATTGATGGATCATATGGTAATTCTATTTAACTTTTTGAGACACCACCAAACTTTTTCTGGCTTGCTTTTTTTTTTTTTTTTTTAATTTATCTATTTTGGCTGCATTGGGTCTTTGTTGCTGCATGCGAACTTTCTCTAGTTGTGGCGAGCGGGGGCTACTCTTCATTGCAGCGTGCTGGCTTCTCATTGCAGTGGTGGCTCTAGGCGCGCAGGCTTCAGTAGTTGTGGCACGCAGGCTCAGTAGTTGTGGCTCGCAGGCTGTAGAGCGCAGGCTCAGTCTAGGCTTTGTCTAGCTGCGGAGAGCAGGGGCTACTCCTCGTTGTGGTGTGCGGGCTTCTCATTGCGTTGTCTTCTCTTGTTGCGGAGCACAGGCTCTAGGCACGCGGGCTTCAGTAGTTGTGGCACAGGGGCTCTAGAGCGCAGGCTCAGTAGTTGTGGCGCACAGGCTTAGCTGCTCCGCAGCACGTGGGAACTTCCCAGACCAGGGCTCAAACCCATGTCTCCTGCTTTAGTAGGTGGATTCTTAACCACTGTACCACGAGGGAAGTCCCTTTTTCTGGCTTCGTAAGGTAGAAATGTAGAATATTGATTTTAAACCTTTGTCCTTTTTTTCTGATATAGGCATTTAAAGTTATACATTTTCCTCTACGTACTTTTTTAAAAAAATTATTTATTTATTTTTGGCTGTGTTGGGTCTTTGTTGCTGTGCACGGGCTTTGTCTAGCTGCGGAGAGCAGGGGCTACTCCTCGTTGTGGTGTGCGGGCTTCTCATTGCGTTGTCTTCTCTTGTTGCGGAGCACAGGCTCTAGGCACGCGGGCTTCAGTAGTTGTGGCACAGGGGCTCTAGAGCGCAGGCTCAGTAGTTGTGGCGCACAGGCTTAGCTGCTCCGCAGCACGTGGGAACTTCCCAGACCAGGGCTCAAACCCATGTCTCCTGCTTTAGTAGGTGGATTCTTAACCACTGTACCACGAGGGAAGTCCCTTTTTCTGGCTTCGTAAGGTAGAAATGTAGAATATTGATTTTAAACCTTTGTCCTTTTTTTCTGATATAGGCATTTAAAGTTATACATTTTCCTCTACGTACTTTTTTAAAAAAATTATTTATTTATTTTTGGCTGTGTTGGGTCTTTGTTGCTGTGCACGGGCTTTGTCTAGCTGCGGAGCGCAGGGGCTACTCCTCGTTGTGGTGTGCGGGCTTCTCATTGCGTTGTCTTCTCTTGTTGCGGAGCACAGGCTCTAGGCACGCGGGCTTCAGTAGTTGTGGCACAGGGGCTCTAGAGCGCAGGCTCAGTAGTTGTGGCGCACAGGCTTAGCTGCTCCGCAGCACGTGGGAACTTCCCAGACCAGGGCTCAAACCCATGTCTCCTGCTTTAGTAGGTGGATTCTTAACCACTGTACCACGAGGGAAGTCCCTTTTTCTGGCTTCGTAAGGTAGAAATGTAGAATATTGATTTTAAACCTTTGTCCTTTTTTTCTGATATAGGCATTTAAAGTTATACATTTTCCTCTACGTACTTTTTTAAAAATTTTATTTATTTTTTATACAACAGGTTCTTATTAGTCATCCATTTTATACACATCAGTGTATACATGTCAATCCCAATCTCCAAATTCATCCCACCATCCCCCACCCCCCCGCCGCTTTCCCCACTTGGTGTCCATACATTTGTTCTCTACATCTGTCTCTCTATTTCTGCCCTGCAAACCGGTTCATCTGTACCATTTTCTAGGTTCCACATATATGCGTTAATATACGATATTTGTTTTTCTCTTTCTGACTTACTTCACTCTGTATGACAGTCTCTAGATCCACCCACGTCTCTACAAATGACCCAATTTCGTTCCTTTTTATGGCTGAGTAATACTCCATTGTATATATGTACCACATCTTCTTTATCCATTCGTCTGTCGATGGGCATTTAGGTTGCTTCCATGACCTGCCTATCGTAAACAGTGCTGCAATAAATATTGGGGCGCATGTGTCTTTTTGAATTATGGTTTTCTTTGGGTATATGCCCAGTAGTGGGATTGCTGGGTCATATGGGGCTACTCTTCATCGCGGTGCGCGGGCTTCTCATTGCGGTGGCTTCTCTTGTTGCAGGGCACGGGCTCTAGGTGCGCGGGCTTCAGTAGTTGTGGCATGCAGGCTCGGTAGCTGTGGCTCGCGGGCTCTAGAGCGCAGGCTCAGTAGTTGTGGCACATGGGCTTAGTTGCTCCGTGGCATGTGGGATCTTCCCGGACCAGGGCTTGAACCCGTGTCCCCTGCATTGGCAGGTGGATTCCTAACCACTGCACCACCTGGGAAGCCCTTCTGCCCAGTTTTTGATTGGGTTGTTTTTTTAAATATTGAGCTGCATGAGCTGTTTATATATTTTGGAGATTAATCCTTTGTCCGTTGATTTGTTTGCAAATAGTTTCTCCCATTCTGACCGTTGTCTTTTCGTCTTGTTTGTAGTTTCCTTTGCTTTGCAAAAGCTTTGAAGTTTCATTAGGTCCCATTTGTTTATTTTCGTTTTTATTTCCATTACTCTAGGAGGTGGATCTAAAAAGATCTTGCTGTGATTTATGTCAAAGAGTGTTCTTCCTATGTTTTCCTCTAAGCGTTTTATAGTGTTTGGTCTTATATTTAGGTCTCTAATCCATTTTGAGTTTATTTTTGTGTATGGTGTTAGGGAGTGTTCTAAATTCATTCTTTTACATGTAGCTGTCCAGTTTTCCCAGCACCACTTATTGAAGAGACTGTCTTTTCTCCATTGTATATCCTTGCCTCCTTTGTCATAGATTAGTTGACCATAAGTGCATGGGTTTATCTCTGGGCTTTCTATCCTGTTCCATTGATCTATATTTCTGTTTTTGTGCCAGTACCATATTGTCTTGATTACTGTACTTTGTAGTATAGTCTGAAGTCAGGGAGTCTGATTCCTCCAGCTCCTTTTTTCCCCCTCGAGACTGATTTGGCTATTCAGGGTCTTTTGTGTCTCCATACAAATTTTAAGATTTTTTGTTCTAGTTCTGTAAAAAATGCCACTGGTAATTTGATAGGGATTGCACTGAATCTGTAGATTGCTTTGGGTAGTATAGTCATTTTCACAATATTGATTCTTCCAATCCAACAACATGGTATATCTCTCCATCTGTTTGTGTCATCTTTGATTTCTTCCATCCGTGTCTTATAGTTTTCTGAGTACAGGTCTTTTCCCTCCTTAGGTAGGTTTACTCCTAGGTATTTTATTCTTTTTGTTGTAAGGGTGAATGGGATTGTTTCCTTAATTTCTCTTTCTGATCTTTCGAGATATTTCTGTGCATTAATTTTTTACACTGCTACTCTACCAAATTCATTCATTAGCTCTAGTAGTTTTCTGGTAGCATCTTTAGGATTCTCTATGTATAGTATCATGTCATCTGCAAACGGTGACAGTTTTACTTCTTCTTTTCCAATTTGTATTCCTTTTATTTCTTTCTCTTTTCTGATTGCCATGGCTCGGACTTCCAAAACCAAGTTGAATAATAGTGGCGAGAGTGGACATTCTTGCCTTGTTCCTGATCTTAGAGGAAATGCTTTCAGTTTTTCACCATTGAGAATGATGTTTGCTGTGGGTTTGTCACATATGGCCTTTATTATGTTGAGGTAGGTTCTCTCTATGCCCACTTTCTGGAGAGATTTTTTATCATAAATGGGTGTTGAATTTTGTCAAAAGCTTTCTCTGCATCTATGGAGATGATGGTATGGTTTTTATTCTTCAATTTGTTAATATGGTGTATCAGTTGATTGATTTGCGTATATTGAAGAATCCTTGCATCCCTGGGATAAATCCCACTTGATCATGGTGTATGATCCTTTTAATG
>NC_041229.1:103675007-103675386 GCF_002837175.3 Physeter macrocephalus | reverse complement strand
TTATTTTAAAGTCTATTTTATCTGATATGAGTATTGCTACTCCAGCTTTCTTTTGATTTCCATTTGCATGGAATATCTTTTTCCATCCCCTCACTTTCAGTCTGTATGTGTCTCTAGGTCTGAAGTGGGTCTCTTGTAGACAGCATATATATGGGTCTTGTTTTTGTATCCATTCAGCGAGACTGTGTCTTTTGGTTGGAGTATTTAATCCATTCACGTTTAAGGAAATTGTCGATATGTGTGTCCCTATTACCTTCTTCTTAATTGTTATGGGTTTGTTTTTGTAGGTCTTTTTCTTCTCTTGTGTTTCCCACTGCGAGAAGTTCCCTTAGCATTTGTTGTACAGCTGGTTTGGTGGTGCTGAATTCTCTTAGCTTTT
>NC_041229.1:103618010-103674802 GCF_002837175.3 Physeter macrocephalus | reverse complement strand
CCTTGTATGTTATTTGTCGTTTTTCCCTTGCTGCTTTCAATAATTTTTCTTGGTCTTTAATTTTTGTCAGTTTGATTACTATGTGTCTCGGCATGTTTCTCCTTGGGTTTATCTTGCCTGGGACTGTCTGCGCTTCCTGGACTTGGGTGGCTTGCCTCAGTTATTCTGCTATTGATTCCTTCTAGTGTATTTTTCATTTCATTTCAGTTATTGTATTGTTCATCTCTGTTTGTTTGTCCTTTGATTCTTCTAGGTGTTTGTTCTTTAATTCTTCTAGGTCTTTGTTAAACATTTCTTGCATCTTCTCAATCTTTGCCTCCATTCTTTTTCCGAGGTCCTGGATCATCTTCACTATCATTATTCTGAATTCCTTTTCTGGAAGGTTGCCTATCTCCACTTCATTTAGTTGTTTTTCTGGGGTTTTATCTTGTTCCTTCATCTGGTACAAAGTCTTCTGCCTTTTCATTTTGTCTATCTTTCTGTGAATGTGGTTTTCCTTCCACAGGCTGCAGAACTGTAGTTCTTCTTGCTTCTGCTGTCTGCCCTCTGGTGGATGAGGCTATCTAAGAGGTTTGTCAGTTCTGTCAGCTTTTATTTCATTTTTTGTAGCTCTTATTGGGTGCGTATACAGTTAGGATTATATCTTCCTTCCTCAATTGACCCTTTTTTGATTATGAAATGTCTCTCTTTTTCTCTGCTAATTCTCCTTTTCGTGACATTTCTTTGTCCAATATTAATATAGCCATACCAGCTTTCTATGTGCATAGAATATCTTTTTTCACCCTTTTACATTGTGTCTGTATGTTAAAATTATACCTCTTTTAGATATATACAGGTTGAACAACATAGGTTTGAACTGCAGGGTCCATTTATACACGGATTTTTTTTCAATAAATATGTACTACAGTACTAAACGATCATCAGTTGGTTGAAACCGTTGATGCAGAACTGCGGATAGGGAGGGCCAGCTGTAAAGTTATACTCACATTTTCCACTGCAGGGAGGGTTGGTGCCCCTTACCCCTGCATTGTTCAAGGGTCAACTATAGCTGGGTTTTGACTTTTTATTTTGACCAGCTCTGTTTTTTAATTGGAGCATTTCTATTTAATGGAATTATTAATACAGTTGGGTTTAAGTCTGTGTTAGTTTGCAAGGGCTGCCATAACAAAGTACCATGGACTGGGTGGCTTAAACAACAGAAATTTATTTACTCATAGTTCTGGAAGCAAGAAGTCTGAGATTATGGTGTTGGCAGGGTTGGTTCCTTCTGAGGGCTGTGAAGAAAGGATCTATTCCAGGCCTCAGTCTTTGGCTTGCAGACAACCATCTTCTCCCTGTGCCTTCACATCATTTTCTCTCTGTACATGCCTGTGTCCCAATTTCCTCTTCTTATAAGGACCCAGTCACATTGGATTAGGGTCTACCCTAATGACCTCATTTTAACATAATACTTCTGTAAAGACTCTATCTCCTTGGAAAAGTAGGATATAATAACCAAGGACAGGGTTTATTAAAATAAAGCTGTAATTAGTATTTAAAAAAATTGTTATAACAGCAGAGTTTGGCACAACATTGTAAATCAACTATACTTCAATAAAAAGAAAATAAAATCAGAAAAAAGATTATATATCGATCTATATGTATCTGTATATCTGTATGAAATAAAGGAGCTTATCTTTAATGAAGCTAAAAAAAAACAACAAAGACTCTATCTCCAAAAAAATAAAATAAAATAAAATTTTAAAGACAAAAGAAACAAGACTCTGTCTCCAAATAAGTCACATTCGGAGGTGCAGGATTTCAATATATGCTTTGGTGGGGGACACAATTCAACCCATAACAAAGTCTATCATCTTGCTATTTGTTTTCTATTTGCCCCATATGTTCTTTTTTTATTATTATATTTTTAAAATTAATTAATTAATTATTTTTTGGCTGCGTTGGTTCTTAGTTGCTGCACGCGGGCTTTCTCTAGTTGCCGCGAGTGGGGGCTACTGTTTGTTGCGGTGTGCGGGCTTCTCATTGCGGTGGCTTCTCTCGTCGTAGAGCACGGGCTCTAGGTGCGCGGGCTTCAGTAGTTGTGGCAGGCAGGCTCAGCAGTTGTGGCTCGTGGGCTCTAGAGCATAGGCTCAGTAGTTGTGGAGCATGGGCTTAGTTGCTCCGTGGCATGTGGGATCTTTCCGGACCAGGGATCGAATCCATGTCCCCTGCATTGGCAGGCGGATTCTTAACCACTGTGCCACCCGGGAAGGTCTGCCCCATATGTTCTTTTGTTCCTCAGTTCTTTTCCTGACTTCTTTTGAGGAATTGAATATTATATTTATATTAATATCATACATAATTAATGTTATAAATGTAATAGTATTATTAATATAGATATAATTGTCACACATTATAATTCAATATTAAATATAATTAATATTATACTTGGTTTCATCTCTTTGCATTTCAGCTATACCTTTTTATTATTTTTAATGATTGCTCTAGAAATTATAAATATGTATCACTAATTTCTCACAGTGTAATTGAACTCCATATTTCACAAAAAGAAAAACTATAATATAATCTACTCTCCCATTTTTTGTACTATTATCATATATTTTATTCCTACATATGTCATAAACTGCATCTTACAATTATATTACTTTCGCTGTAAACAGTCATTTGTCTTTTATGGAAATTAAGAGAAGAAAAAAGCCATTCTTTTATAATTACCCAGAATTATCAATTCTGTGGCTCTTCATTCCTTCCTATAGATCCAAGTTTCCAAATTTCCTTTCAGCCTAAATAACTTCATTTAGCATTTCTCACAGTGCAAGTCTGCTGGCAATAAATTTTCTTATCTTTCATTTTTCTGAAAAAGTCTTTATTTCTCTTTCATTTTGAAGGATATTTTCATTGTCTATAGAATTCTAGACTGAAACTCTCCCTTTGTCAGCAATTTAAAGGTGTGATTCCATTGCCTCTATCCGCCTTTTCTTCCTATCATTGTACCCCTATATGTAAGGTGTCTTAGTGGTTCAGCATCAACCCTAATGAGATAAAGCAATATTAAATGATTGAAACAACGCAAGAGAGAGCATGTCCCTTATGTAGTATTCTTGCAAAAAGGTTTAACCTGAATCTAATTGTGAGGAAACATTCAAAGAAATTCCAGTTGAGATATTTTACCAGAAAACTAGCTTGGATTCTTCAAAAATATCAATGTCATGAAAAACAAAAAGGCAAGAGGACTAGTCTAGATTTTAGGGATATGTGGAGAAATGTAATTATGGCCTAATTAGTCTAGATAATAATACTGCACTGTGAAATTTCTTGGTCGCCATGGAAAATAGTTTGCCAGTTCCTCATAAAGTTAAACATAGACTTAGCATATGACCCAGCAATTCCACTTCTAGGTATATACCTGAAAGAATTGAAAGCAGGGACTCAAACAGATACTTGCACACCCGTGCTCCTAGCAGCATTGTTCACAACAGCCAAAAGGTGGAAACAACCCAAGTGTCCATCAACAGATGAGTAGCTAAACAAAATGTGATATATACATACAATAGAATATTATTCAACCTTTAAAAGGAATGAAATTGACAGTGCTACAACATGGGTGAACCTTGATGACATTATGCTAAGTGAAATAAGCCAGACACAAAAGGACAAATATTGCATGATTCCACTTACATAAACTACCTAGAACAGGCAACTTCATAGAGACAGAAAGTAGAACAGAGGTTACCAGGGGAGGATGGGATATTTACTGGGTACAGTTTCTTTTCAGAATGATGACAAAGTTCTGGAAGTGGATAGTGGTGATGGTTGCATAACACTGTGAATGTACTTAATGCCACAGTTGTATACATGTTTTTTTAAACATCTTTATCGGAGTATAATCGCTTTACAATGTTGTGTTAAGTTTCTGCTGTATAACAAAGTGAATCAGCTATATGCAACGCAACTGTATACTTAAAATGGTTAAAATAGTAAATTTCACGTTATGTATGTTTTACCACAAATTTTTAAAAAGGATATTGTGGTTACATGAGAAAATGTCCTCATTTTTAGGAGATATGGGCCAAAAATTTAGGGGTGAAGTGTCTTAATGCCTGCAACTTATTTTTAGTGGATCTAGGGAAAAAGAGAGAGAAAAGAGAAAGAAATGTGGCAAAAGGTTAACAACTGGTGAATCTAGATACATGTTCATTGTACTACTCTTTCAACTTTTCTGTAAGTCTGAAGATGTTCAAAATACAAAGAAGGTGCTCAATAAATATTTTTAAATGAATAAATGAATGTGAGAGAGGACACTTCCAGACAGAGAGAAAAGCAGGAGCAAAGGTTAAGAGGAAGAAAAAGTGCTTTCAAGAAACACTGAGGGGCTTCCCTGGTGGCGCAGTGGTTGAGAATCTGCCTGCTAATGCAGGGGACACGGGTTCGAGCCCTGGTCGGGGAAGATCCCACATGCCGCGGAGCAACTAGGCCCGTGAGCCACAACTACTGAGCCTGCGCGTCTGGAGCCTATGCTCCGCAACAAGAGAGGCCGCGATAGTGAGAGGCCCGCGCACCGCGATGAAGAGTGGCCCCCGCTTGCCACAACTAGAGAAAGCCCTCGTACAGAAACGAAGACCCAACACAGCCCAAAATAAAAAAATAAATAAAATTTTTAAAAAAAGAAAGAAACACTGAGGGGGCTTCCCTGGTGGCGCAGTGGTTGAGAGTCCGCCTGCCGATGCAGGGGACGCGGGTTCGTGCCCCGGTCCGGGAGGATCCCACATGCCGCGGAGCGGCTGGGCCCGTGAGCCGTGGCCGCTGAGCCTGCGCGTCCGGGGGCTGTGCTCCGCAACGGGAGAGGCCACAACAGTGAGAGGCCCGCGTACCGCAAAAAAAAAAAAAAAAAAAAAAAAAGAAACACTGAGTAATCTAGTTTGATTTGAGTCAAAGGTGCATGCTAGGACGTTCTGGGAGATAAAGCCAGAAAGGTAGGTAGGCTGTGTGCCAAACTGGAAAAGGTCCTGAGCTAAAGCACAGAGAGCCTGCACTGTTCCTGGCTAGCAACAGGGAGCACCACGGAAGGCAATAAACCTGGCAGTAACACGTGAAGTGATGCAATTCTCCCGCAAGATTCATGTAGTCATGATGCCCTGGACAGACCAAAGGGCATCACAGCTAGGAGGCTGCTACGGTAGTCTAGGCATGGCAGCAGGGACTTGGGCTAGGTGGAGGAATTGGGACTAAAAGGCAACTGTTTCGTGAAGGACCTTCGGAATTTGATAACTGAGTAACCGTGGGAAGTGCGGGTTATGAACCTGAGGTTTACACCTGGGCGGCGGAGAGCACGGGAAACGTCCAAGTCAGCAGGAGAGGCTACTTTGTAGCTCAAGGCTCAGACATGAACCATAAGAAAAAGGAGTAGGTTTGGTTTTATCCCTGCCTTCCTGTCAAATGGATCCTTCACAGGCCCTCAGGCTGTCAGACAGGGTCCAATCAGAACCAGAATTCTCCACTGGACCCGCCTCACCTGGCCCCACAACCCATCCCCGGGACCAGGAGGCCCTTAGGGCTGACTGGTACCCTGAGTCCTTCTCTGGTAGTGTCTCTCCAGCATCTCCCCTGGTTCCTTTCCACTTAGCCCGCACGTAGTTTGGTCTTCTTGCCCTAACTTCCCCTCTTTTCAGAGTCCTTTTTCCTCAGTAAGAGGAGAGGAATCAAGTATCTGCCCAAGAGCACCAGTCCTGCAGCATGCAGGCCAAGACCGGCACTCCTAAACAGCTCAGGTGTGGGTGGGCCAGGGGTGGAGGGAGAGAGGGAAGAGATGACAGAGCGGGGCTGAGGAGGAGGCCAGCACAGGGTGGTGGTGGGGGCGGGCAGCAGGGACCGCCTGCAGCATATCTGGCTGCAGGGAGACCCAGTAGGCCTTGCTCCATCCAGCCCCACCTGCCATACAGGACACCCAGCAGTGCTGGGGTTGGTGGAGGGGGTCTCTGCTTGCCAGCTCAGTCATCCCACCGCTCCTCAGAGAATTCCATTTGTTGCCCCTAAACCACTTACTCTATCCCCATGGCACTCAGCCCGCCTCTCCCAGTTTCCCATTTCTGTGTAGAAAATAAAAGCTCGAGGTCGGCAGGAGCGTGGACATTCTGAAGAGGCAGAGCTCAGCCTAGCACAGGAACATGTAGGACACGGAGACAATCAGACTGTGGACAGGGCTGGAGGAGGCATCTAGCTGAGCCACCAGTGAGGGTGGAAGCTGTGGAGAAAGTCAGAGGCCTTGGAGTCGGTCCACCAAGCCAAGAGGTGAGCTGCACGGCAGAGCGCGGCCTGCAGAGGCAGGTGGCTGCTGTCCTGGGCACAGCTGCCCAGCTCCACGCCTTCTCAGGCCGCATGAAGATCAATTATGTGGGGTGCATATAATCAGCTCCTTCTCCTCGCCCCAGCCTCCAGGGAGGGGCAGCCTCCTTCCCCCAACCTGTCGCCTGCCACCACAGTTATGTCTGGCCTGAGTTAGGCTGGCACGGGGGGTCTTGCTCTAGCCCGGGCTTGCTCTGGGTGACCCTCCCTGCCGCACCTGCCTCCCCAGCTCTACCTCCCAGGCTCACTAATCTGCCATCAGGCGTGCCAGGGGCTGGCGGGTGGTGTCACGACCCAGGCCAGGGAACCCCACTGGGCAGCCTTCGCCAGCTTGCCTCCCTACCCACTGGGAAAACAGCTTTCGTATTCTTGGTCCTCAAGCCCAGATACAGAATCCCCTAAAGTGTGCCAGCTCTCCAGGGCGTCTGCCTGGGAACGAGCAAATCTGGCAGAGTAAGGGGAGAAGTACCAGCTCTGGTGTGACCTGCTGCCATGGAAACAAGCCAGTGACTAGCAAGGGCGTGAGAGTGAGAGGCTCTGGTCAAATATGTCCGGCGACAGAGAAGCTGGGCTGGAAAACCGAGGGAAATGGGCAGGGAGAGCTGGCTGAAGGGGAAGGAAGGAAAGTCCTGGTTTAACTGCAGGTTAGCCTTACCGGGAGGCAGATGGCACACCTTTAGTGACAGCCAAGGCAGTGCAAAGACTACCGGTCTCAGTGCCACCACTGGCTCTTTGACCTAAACCTCAAAATTCATCTCTCTCAGAAGGGAAAGTTAAAGTCGCAACCTAAGACTTTCCAGCTGTTGTAAACTGCAATGGCTCATCACGGCCCTGAAGTAGGCTGATGCAGGCCTCCCCGGCAGGCCCTGAGCCGCACCAGGTCTGGAGTAATTGAGGCTTCCCGGGGCGCTTCGCTACACAGGAATCCTGCCACGCCCAGTAGGCACTTACCTGCAGCCAGTGGAGTGGAAGCAAACGGGAGAGGCAGGACAGAGAAGCAGCGCAGGATTCCGGGGTGGGAGCACAGGCTGCCAGGAAGAGGGTGTAACAGCTCACCTTGGGGCACACCTCCAGGAAAAGGAGCATTTGTGGCTCCCAGAAGTCCTGCACCATCCCACGTCTAGGGACAAAAGAGACAGTCAGTTGTGTCCCATCCTTTCCTTCGTTGTACTCACTTAACCTCTCCCCAGCTTCCTTGTTCTGAGGATGACTGCACCCTCTGTGAGCAACAGAGGGTCCGAGGGGACGTCTAAACAGGACTTGGGAGGCTTTGCCCTGTCCTCAGCCATTCTCCCTTCAATCTTCTCTGCTCTGCCTTCCTAGAGTAACAGCTCCGTCCCAGCTCCTAAGGAAGTTCTCCACTCCCGAGGTCGTGGGACAACTGCTCTGAGTGGTCTGCTTCAGTGCTAGCTCCTGGCGCAAGTTCAGCCCTAGGCAGGCCTGTGGAAGGGCAGGGCCTCGAAGTCAGCCTGAAGATGGTGCTGCGAGCCAGCTTCATGCCCTTGCAGCAGCTGCAGGCCTCGGCGGTCTGCTGGTGTGGTGCACACAGTTTCCCACTCCCAGGTGGGTCACAGCTGGGAGAGAAATGTCTCGGGGGAAGAGTGGGCCATTGAAAAAGAAGAGCCAAGAACAGACACAAATGCCACAGCGGCCAAAGGAGTGTCCATCATTGGTCCTCAAGATTGCTTCATGATCCTGTGCTGTGCTTTCCTCCCCTTGCAGCTGTTCAGCTCAGTTCCAGAGAAGGAGACTCACAAACCCTCCTGCCCATTCACGAGACCCTGTTCACGCTGCTCCCAGTTGGCTGGTCCTGCACCAAATATGCCAACGATATGGCCCTTGCCCCATAATCACCTGCCTCTTCACATTCTTCCCCTGGAAGAGTGGCTGTAAGAAGCATGTGAGCCTAATAAAAGGGCCTCAGGGTAATAGAGAGACCACATCTCGCTTCCCCTCTGCAGGAAACTCACAGCTCCTGTTCATTCACTATTATTTACTGTGTGCCATCCATGTGCCAAGCTGGGAATAAAAACACTGACCAAAACCCAGTCCCTGTCTTCTAAGACCTCAGTATCTACAGACATTTCTCCCCCATGTCTCAGGGCTGTGGGGAGGGTGCCCAGAATATCTTTTCCCTCCTTCTTAGCATATCCACATTCTCCACATCCTTCACAGCCCAGCACAAATGCTGTCTGCTCCTTGGCTCTCATCATATAGCCACTTCACAGTGGTGTCTCCTGCCTCTGAATGTGCACAGCACAGTTACCTGCACCTCTCTCAAGACATGTCACTTTCTACTTATATGTGTTTTGTATGCATAGTTGATCTTCTCTACTAGACTCCATGTTTCTTGAGGGCAAATATCATCTTACACATCTTTGTATCCTTTGGAGTCCCCCCCAAAATACCACATGCATAACAGGCGCTCAAATAATACTCATGGAATACGGCTTCCACATAAAGATGCCTGTTGGATGAGTGAAGTCTTGTTTGTGAAGCTATTGGGAGTTCTCAGATTTAAAAATAATACATTTTCATCACTAATTAAAAACTCCTTATTAGAATTTTCCCAATTAATACAAAGCTTGAACTCAATATAGGTAACATAGGATTCTTATGTATCCTTTATAACTGTATATATATCTAGTCTTATGTAAATGGTATATTATGTAAATATTATAATTCAATAGTCAGCTGTTTCTGCACTATAACATGTAAGTGCTCACATCCTGTGTGTATCTTATGCAAGGGAAAGTATCTTCTGCACTACGTGGTGTCCAGCTTTTCACTCTTCCTAATGCTGTGTGGTAATGATATAACCCAGACTACAGCTGAATGGAAGAGATACCCTGGCCATGAGCACCCAGCCTTGGGTAAGCAGGCTCAGGTTTCCCCATCAGAATCAGCCTATAAAACCATCCTTCCTAGGAGGACAGATTTGCCCATCAACAGAGGAAGTGGGGACTTCCCTGGTGGTCCAGCGGGTAAGACTCCGCGCTCCCAATGCAGGGGGCCCCGGTTCTATCCCTGGTCGGGGAACTAGATCCTGCCTGCCTGTCGCAACTAAGAAGTCCGCATGCCACAACTAAAGACGCTGCATGCCACAACTAAGATACGGTGCAGCCTAAATAAATAATTAAATAGAGGACGTGACTCCAAAAGCTAAGAAAAGTTCTCACAGCGGCTAAGGGATGTTTTCGAAAATATCGTAACTGATGGCTGGGACTGGGACAGCGCTTATTACGGGCAGGCTAAAAACTTACTCCATTTAATCATCAAAAACCTGGGGTGGTTCTATCATTACCCCCAGCTTTGCAAATGAGGAAAGTGAGGCTCAAGAGATGTAATCACTTTGCCCAAAGTCACATACCCAAGTGTCTGACTCTAGATCTTGAGCTGAGATTCTTGCTCAAAACATCCAGGTCCCTTTTTTTCTTTTTGCACTTGGTGTGCAATGAGGGGCAACGACCCCCTATCCCCTAGAAGAGACCTTAGGGATCATCTGCTTCAACCTCCTTACTTTACAGACAGGAAACCTGGGCTTAGAGGGATAAAGGGACATGTCCCTTAGGTCACACAGAGCCAGGGGCTGCTCTGCAACGGAATAGCAAGGTGCACAAGAGTACCAGTCCAAACTCCATTTTACAGAGGGGGAAGTGAAGCCCAGAGCGCTGAGCGCAGGTCCCGGGTCCATCACAGGCAGAGCCGTATCCAACCCTGGGCGCGCTCGTTATCCTGCCCGGCGTTACCAGCACCTTCACCTGGGGCGCCAACCATCAACTCACCGGCCCGCGCCTCGGGAGTACTTGTCGGCGGCGCACAGGCCCTCGGCCGGGAGTGACAAAGCGCTGCCGTGGAACGAGCGGGGCCGCGCAGGCAGGCCAGAGCCGGACATGGCCTCGCTAACCCGGGCCTCCCCTGGCCCCTTCGCCTCAGAAGGCCGAGGCCCCAGGAGGGCGCGGACGCCCAGACGCCGAGCAGAATTCGGAAGCGCTGGCCCCGGAGGGAGGCAGGGTCGCCTGGCCTCCTCTCCTCAGGCTCCTACTTTGCCCCCTCAACAGTCTGTAGACCCGGTCCTGGCGCCGGGGCACCTGACGGGGAGCAACGGCTCGACCCTCAGCAGGGTCTAGCCACCTGGACCGAGGAGGGCGAGGTTGCCCTGGAAACGCAAAAAAAAAAAAAAAAAGAGGCTCTTTGCGCCTGCGCGGATGCGCTAGGCACAATGGGAAATGTGGTTTCCGGGCTGTCACCTGGTGGCCAGAGGAACGGACGCAAGATGGCGCTCCAGCGTCGCGGTCTGTTCATAGCCGCAGGGTTCCCCGGCCGCCCTGGGACCTTTCTGGGCGCTGCCGGCGTAAGAGAGGCCGCGGAGGCCTGAAAGGTAGTTTCTCTTGAGGGGACGCCCTGGCTCGTGACTCGTCCGAGGCCGGGTCGAGCCGGCCCCGACGGAGGGAGAACGTTGTGGAGGTGGGAGCTGGCCCAGGAGGGACCGGCTGCTCGAGGGACCCGAGCTCCTCGTCGCACAAGTGTTCTAGTCGGGCCGGGCGACCACTCCGGCCCCTAAGAGGCTCCTGTATCGGGTGGGAGTTAAACTGGGAGCCCGTGAGCAGCGCCTGTCCTGGCCATCCCTCCGGCGTCCCTGCCCAGTGCGTTGACTGCCCTGGAACCACCTTCTCCATTCCCGAGTTAGGCCTCTGGATTGAGATCTAGAAACCTAATTCAGGCTCTGTCGGAGACCCAGTTACTTCTCTGAGCCTCAGTTGCCTTATTTCGAAAACGGTGGTAATTGTAATGGCTCCCCTTTCTCCTCTGAGAGTGTTGCAAGGTTCATATGAGACGACTGATGTGCAGGTTGGACAGTCCTTTAAGAACATAAACAGGGCATTCCCATTCGTTGTAAATTAGTGCAACTTCTTACAAGGAAATTAGGCAGTGCCCTTCAGAATTAAAAACGAAGAATGAAGTTGCTTCGGCAATTCTAGAAATATGGCCTACGGAATTAGTGGCCATGTGTGCACAAGAAAGTATATACAAGGGTACTTAAGCATTACTTGAAATGGAAAAAAAAAACCAACCCCAGAACAATATAAATGTCCTTCAGTAGATGACCACTTAAATCATGATGGATTCCATAAGAGAATATGTGTGCTTATTTTAAAAATTAGGCAGAGCTTTCTGTACTGATGTACAGCTCTTCGGTGATATGAAAAAAATTTTTCAAAATGCAGAATAGTATGTTAATATGCTTTAATTTATACTTAAAAAGAATACACAAATGTATTTGATGACTTAAGCATGGAATGTCTTTGGAGGGCCTTAGAAGAAGCTGGTAACAATGGTTGCCTGTGAAGGATTGGAGGACAAGATCGGAGGGAGACGCTCTTTTCATTTTATATCTTTTTTTTTAAACTGTGTTTTTTGCCCCTTTAGCAATTTGTATGAGCTTTGTCTATACATACAGTTCTTTTTCTTTTCTTTTCTTTTTTTTTTTTGGTCATGCCACGCCTTGAGGGACCTCAGTTCCCCAACCAGGGATTGAACCCCCGGCCACAGCAGTGAAAGCCCGGAATCCTAACCACTAGGCCACCAGGGAACTCCCAGTGTACATATAGTTCTTAATCATTTGTCTGTATTTTTTTTTTTTTTGCGGTACGCGGGCCTCTCACTGCTGTGGCCCCTCCCGTTGCGGAGCACAGGCTCTGGGCGCGCAGGCTCAGCGGCCATGGCCCACGGGCCCAGCCGCTCCGCGGCATGTGGGATCTTCCCGGACCGGGGCACGAACCCGTGTCCCCTGCATCGGCAGGCATACTCTCAACCACTGCGCCACCAGGGAAGCCCTTGTCTGTATTTTTGATGCAGATAATTTTCCCCTCCAATTTTTGTTTCTCCTCGTGCTGAATTCTTACTTCTCAGAATCCTCCATAGATTCTAGTGGGCCCCACAGCTCTGAGTTCATGATTGGATCCTGCCTTCCCCAGCTGCACAGACTGCAGGAGGGCAGGGCCCGACCTTGGCTTCCCTCCTGACATTGTCACCCCCACTGTCCCCGAGCCCCGGCCCAGAACTGCTGAAAGGGCAGTCTGGGTGGGACTCATGGGTGGCTGTAGATGGCAGGCAGCCCCTCCCTGCTCAGCAGGGTGGACCAGCCAAATGGATCAAGAATCACATCTGGCTTCTCTGTACCCCACCTTGTGACCCTGGGCCTGCTACCCACAGACAGGTACAAATGATTCCTCTTCTAGAGAGCGTGCTGAGGCTGAATTCTGTCAGTGCACAGAGGACGCGTGTTGTTAAAATATCAAAGCAGGAGGTGGGGTCTAGGGATTTACGGGTTTAATCCTTTTGTCTTACAGAAAGAAAGAGAGACTTACGATGAAGAAACTTGTAAGTGATACGGCTGGGGCTAGAACCCAAGTCTCCTGCTCCTCCATCCACTAGGGTTAGAGCAGTGCTGGGGGTCCCACCAGGGTCTGAGTGAGAGATTCATTCCTAAAACTGGGCGTGAGGTCTCAATCAACAAGAACATTTGCTGCCAGCTCCTATCTGAGGCCTGCTTTGAGGGAAGGAGCTGCACCCACCCACTCCCAACCCCCAACCAAACTAGAGTGTTATAGGGCAGAGCATATGATCTTGGGAAGAGGGGAGAGAAGTGACAAAGATGGACCCGCTTACTCTTCTTGAACACTGTAATTGAGCAGGAGGAACCCCTAGGCAGAGGGGAGGGCCCACCGAGGGTCCTTCTTCCCTGGCAGTGATAGGCTGGCTTGGAAAGTCAGGCTCTCTTGCATTGTAGCAAGAAGAAGATTCTTGGGACCCAAAGTGTGCTCAAGAACTAGCCTCAAGTGCCCAAAAGGAGCCTTAGCTTCTGTGACGGGCTTGGTCCTGTCCACATAGGCATCGACAGCTTCCATTTCCTCATGGGTAACTCCCTTCCACTGCCCCGACAGAGCCCAGCACCTGCTGTCCAGTGTAGACTTGTTCCCCTGCCGACCTGCCTGAGGGGGGCGGGGCAGCTAGCATTTACCCAGGCCCTGCCCCGGGAGATGAGGGAGATAGCGCGACCTCCCCTCTTCTCTTCCCCCTTCTTCCTCCCACCCCACCCCAAACACACCACTCCCCAAACGGGCCTGTCGCAAGATACCTGGGAACTATGAAGAGACTGGAAGGGGTAAGGAGAGGCCACAATCCTTGTGCAACCAGAGAAAGAGTGGACCGACAAGCTTTATCATAAAATTGAAGACAATATGAAAATGTTTTTTCTTTCTAAGTACAAAACCAGACACTATTAAGACTATGAGAAACTGGCCAGAGGCCACGAAGCTCCGAAAGAAGACTCTCTTTGGCGTAGTGCCCTGTGCTCCAGTGCAGTGCAGGTGGAGGGTGCTGGCGGCAGCAGAAGACTCAGGCTGCTTACGGGGGGTGTGAGGGAGGCTGCTGACCGGCCAGCCCCATCAGAGGGGTCTGGCTCCCCACTCCTCAGGACCTCCCAGGTTTGGGGACTGAGGTTACTCTCGGCCTTTGGGGGCCAATGGTTCTCTGCAGAGCCCCAGGAGTGAAGTGGGGGCGGGGGGATGAGGCGGACAGGAGTAGGGGAGGGAGGACCATGAGGCTCTCTGCACTGAGAAGCTCTGTTTTATTCCATGGCTGCAAGTGTGTGTTTCAGGCAGCAGCTGAGGATGAAGCTAGGGTACTGTTGCCCCCAAAGGCACCTTCAGTCTCTCTACCACATCCCCAAATGTGGAGGAAATCTTGAGCCCTTGGACAGGTGGACATGGGTCTGAGACTTAAGGCTGTAGGTGCTGAGGCTGTAGTGACGGGAGTCTGGGGCCTCCTGGGGAGGAGCTAAGAGGAACGTGGATAGGCCCACAGGAGTGAGGGGTGCTCATCCCAGGAGCTGCGTTCCGGCGCCTCTGTTTGTGTCTAGTGGGGCGTGGGAGTGTGTGTGGGCTCACACCTCGCCCTCCTCACCACTGTCATCCACGCTGGCCTGCCTCACCACCTTCTGCCGCCTGGGCGTGGACGGACAGCCAGCCTTCCACTGCTCCTGGAAGGCCTGGGTCCGGCTGGCCACCAGGGCGGCGCTGTTGAGGGCAACCACAGACTGGCGGGACTTCAGGGCAGGCCAAGGCCCCTTGCGGGCCTGCTGGCCTCCCTTGGCGCTTGAGAGCTGAGGGAAGGGCTGTGGAGGGTCTTCATCTGAAAACTCCTTTGAAGAGAAAACCTGGAAGGATGAGAGTATAAAGAAGAGTCACGGGGAAGTCGTTCCAAGGCAGGGGCACGGAGCACAGAGCCTAGAAAAGGGTAGATGCAGAGCATCTGTTGAGTGAATACAGAAAAAGCTACTACAGGTACTCACAGGTCAGACTTCCCTAGAAGGGAAGGCGGCACCCCAGCCCCACTGCCACTGCTCCTCAGCCCTCACCTGTCTGGCCCCCAGAAGACCTCCTTAGCTCCCCTGCGCCCGCCACGTCCTTGGGGTCCTCTCCTCCTCCTCTTGCCCCCCGCTGCTTTGTACAGTCAGTCCCATGAGCCACAAGGGAAACATCTTCCGGGTGCCGGGCCCTGGGCTGGGTGCCGAGTGAGGACACCCTGCCGTTAGGAACACACCCACCCACCCATCAACCATCTGTTCCTCCCCCCAGCCTTCCACACCCAGTGCCACCTCCTCCAGGAAGCCTTTCCCAAATGTTCCCATCCTCTGTGAGGTGAGCTCTCCTTCCTCCAGGTCAGCCACCTTGCCCTCAAGTCACATGGGGGGCCTGACTTCCTAAGGCAAGGGCCAGGTCTTAACACTTGTGCCCTGCAGCGCTTAGCACAGAGAGGCTGCTTAGCTACTCAGCCAGCACTTCGGTAGTGTGAGTGCTATGACCCCTCTGCCCGCCATCCCTCGATGGGTTGCCCTTCCGATTTGGGAGGGGGTGCTGAGATCATCTTATCCACACCCATCTGGGGTCAACAGGTGGTTGTGCAGCTCCTGGCCTGGGGAGGATGCTCCTTCCAAGGCTGGGCAGCCCCGCCGCTTAGGAAGCAAGTCCTTTCATCAGGCTGAGAGCTGCCTGCAGCCGCCAGCCTAGGGCTGGTTTGGCCGTGGAGCCCACCAGATGGCCCTGTCCCGTGACTGCTCTCCAGCTCCCGTGGAAGGCAGCGCTCGCCTGTCCTCATCGGGTCTCCTCGGCTACTCTGAGGGGATGAAAAGGAGCTGCCCAGGGTGTGGCCCCCCTGCTCAGGTGCCCCCCGCTCAGGGCCAAGCCGAGCCCCAGTCCTGGACTTTCTCCATCCTCCGGCCATCTGCCCCCTCCTCCTTTCGGGCCCCACTCTGCCTCAACCTGGGCTCCTTCCTTAGCCCCAGCCTCACCTCTGGCAGGTCACCGTCCCCTGAGGTGCTTTCCAGCTCTGATGATGGCTCCAGGAGGCTGATGGACCTCATAACCCCGCGGAGGTTGATACGGGGCCGTGACCCAGGCTCTTCTTTTGGGGCTGCCTGGCTCTCCTCCAACCCCACCACATTCAGCTCCCCACTGCCCCCGGGTTCTGGCTGAAGAGGTGGGAACGGTGTAGAGACCTCGGGGGCCAGGGGCTCCTCTGGGGAGGCCCCACCCACTTTCTGCTCCCAGACATGGCTCTGCCGGCTGCGAGGGGGTGGCCCTGAGTCAGCTTCCAGTGACCCAGCCGCAACCTCCGGCCCCCACCCCCGCCACCCCCTTCCCCTTGGCCCCCACTCCGTACCTAGCCGTCAGGATGCCCTGGTAGGTCTGCAGCTGGCGCAGGAAGCCGGGGTTGGGGCGGGCGATGGGCCGCAGCTCCTGCACGTGGCGCAGAGCCTGCTCCAGGCTCCAGCCGTACTGCTTCATGGCGTAGGCGATCACCGTGGCGGCCGAGCGGCTGACGCCCATCTTGCAGTGGACCAGCACCCGGGTGCCCTGCGCTCTGTGGAGGCCGAACCGGGTCAGCTTCCCCCTCCCCCGCCCCCTTGCTGTGCCGTCAGGGTCGGGGAA
Organism: Physeter macrocephalus; assembly: GCF_002837175.3. Lineage (NCBI taxonomy): Eukaryota > Metazoa > Chordata > Mammalia > Artiodactyla > Physeteridae > Physeter > Physeter macrocephalus. The sequence continues at coordinate 103,658,465 of NC_041229.1, read as the reverse complement.
AGGCAGGTAGGTGGCGGGCTCACCTCCCAGCGCAGAGGGGAGAGGAGGTAAGGACCCTGAGGGCCAGAAAAGCTGAGGGCAGAGCAGGCAGGAGGAGGGCACGGGCCCCGGACAGCAGGAAGCTGGGACGGGGCGGCGGAGGGGTGGGACGGCCCGACCTTGCAGCCTCCACGAAGCGGTGCGTCTCCTTCCAGTGGGGCAGCAGCTGGGCCGACTCCTCATCCCAGAGGCGCACGTTGTGGTAGGTGAAGCGCTCGGGGTAGAAGTTGTCAATCTCGCGGGCCATGTTCAGGATGTGGCTCACCCTGCAGCACGGGGCACAAGGCCAGGCTGACGTGGCCATGGGCACCAGGCCCGCTGGCCAGCGGAGCCGGCGGACCCTGGGCGTTAGTTTTCTTGGTTCTGAGGGCCCGGTGGGGGCGGCACAGTTGCGGTGGGAGGAGGAGATGACGGTGACCTTGAGCAAATCGGTTCACCCCACCGGGCTTGAGTACTGTCCCCCCCGCCCCGTCCCCACCCCGCTTCCAGGTAGCTGCTGGGCGGCCTGCAACACACGCCCTTCTGGTATCGTCAGGAGTCAGTTAGAGAAGGGCTTCTGAGGTCAGCTGCGATGGGATGGATCTGCAGCAGCCGGATGACAAGGGTCACAGCAGGTCTCCCGAAAGCCCATGGTGGACAAGTGACAGGAGCTGTTGGCAGCGGGCAGCCAGGTCTCCTGTGGGAGCGGGGCCCTCCCTGCTCCCAGAGACGCGGTCAGGCGAAGAGGGGCTTTTCTGCTTTACAGCTGGGGAGGTTAAGAGGGGGCCAGGGAGCTGCCAGCAGACCAGCAGGGTAGCTTGTTCCCCTGTCCCCGCCTGAGCCATGCGAGGGGAACGGCCCCAGGGGCGGAGCTGGAAGCAGAGCTAGCTGCTGCTGAGAGGGTTCTGGGGGTTTCTGGCCAGGTTTCCCCGCGGGGGAAGACAGAGGGCGGGCAGTCCTTGGAGGGCTCGAAACCCTACCTGTTTCTCTGCAGCTCCTCCAGGTTCGCTGCGTTCCACTCTGAGCCCTGTGAACACGGAGAGAGCGTCATTGGCCCTCTCCCCCAGCTGCAGCGGGCCCCATCTCCCAGCCCTCAGCCTGCAGCTCACCAGGTAGAGGTGGGGGAAGATGCGGGACGCCCGGTCTTGCTGGGCCATGAGGAACAGCATCTGGTTGTCGATGAAGTCGCGGTATTGTTGGAGAGGGCATCCCAGGCGCAGCTCCAGGGCCTGGCGGATCTGCAGGCAGGAGGGTGAGGAGAGGCTGGGGGCGCCTTGCGAGGTTCCTGATGCCCCAGCCTTCCCTCTGGGGCCTCTGAGGACAATACTCTGTCCCACCAAGGCAGAGAAGCTGAGGCCAGGCACGCGGGAACAGCTCAGACAGGAGGAAAGCTAAAGTGGGAAGGCTCCAAGGAGAGGACCGGTCTGGGGCCCAGCCGGAGGCCCCCGCAACCAGGGCCCAGCTCTCCCCCTGGTCCCCGGCACCCTGCCCACCTCTTTGGAAGTGATGCTCTCCAGGTCGCTGGAGTCCAACACCTCCCACAGCTCAGCCCGGATCGCCTGCTCCATCGGCTCCTGTCCCGAGGGCCTGGGAACCGAGCCCGTCAGTCCAGGGGCCCCTTCCCCGCTCTGCCATGGCACATCCCCCCCTCTCCTCCCCTCCCTGCACTGACCGGCCGGGCTCGATGCTGGGAGGCCGCAGAGACTCCAGGTCAGCCATGGCCGTCCACTCGTTGAGGCAGCTCTGGTCAGAGCTCAGTCTGTCCTGGTAGTGGCTGGCCCAGGCGAGGGCACTGCCCCCTGGCACAAGACCACTGCCTAGAGCCGCCTCACATGCCTGGTGCAACACCTGGAGCGTGGCCCTGGGACAGAGGAGAGGCTGGGTCACGCTGTCCTCCCTGCTGCCCCTACCCAGACCCTGAGCCATCTTCAAGACCCAGCCCCTTACCACATGGTCTGGATGCAGACTGGCTTGAAGATTCGACTCTGCCCACCAGATGTCACACTGAAGCCCCTGTGGGAGACCAGGTTGGGGGGGAACCCAGCTCCTGGCTATGGGACAGGGCCCCCTGAGAGGCCTACCCACTAGCCACCTAAGGCTGGTCCTCAAAGTGTATACACATCATCTAAACTTCAAGATAAGCCCTGTTTGCCAGATATGGGGCAGCTGAGGCCCAGAGCAGTTAGGTGACTTGTCCAGGATCACACAGTGAATCTCAAGTGGAGCTGAGAGTAGGCCCAGCCTAGAGGTCTGCAGTTGCTCCTCAGTAGCCACCATACCCCTGCACCCCTCCCCACCCCCACACATCACAGTTATTCCACCCTCTGGCCCCTCTCCTTTCCCTTCCCTCCAGTTGCCACCTCTTACCCGTCTCCATCTAGGTACACCTGGGTGTCACTCCAGAGAGGCAAGACCAGGCCTAGGGTGCAGCTGGGGGAGCTGGGGGAGCTGGCAGGGACAGAGGGAAAGCTGTTGTCGCCCAGCACCTCACTTCCTTGCCCTCCTCCCTTCCTCTCCCTGCTCCCACCTGCTATCAGGGAAATCCACGCCCAGAAGGACTGTCTCATCCTGGCTCAGATGTTCTCTTGTGGAAACTACCAGCAGGTAGCGGAGCCTGGCGGGCCGGGCCGCCTCCAGCTGGGCTGCCTGGGGAAGATAGGAAGGGAAAAGCCCGGGGTCACAGTGGCCCAGAGGACCCTGCTCCCCGCACCCCGACCTGACACCCAGCCGGGTCTAGAGCAGACCTGCCACCTGCTCCCTCCGCGCCCATCCCTCTCTTCCCAGATACCAGATCCGTGGTTACAACCTAGTGGCTCCCAACTCTGGGATCTCATGGTCCAATAAAATGTTTAGAAAGATTTTTCTCAGAGAGGGTGTGTGTGAAAAAAAGGGGAGAATGGGCATGACAGATTGCCCTTTTTTTTTTTTTTTTTCTGCCTAGGAAGGAGGTTTAAGAAACACCTTTCCACTTGCCATTACCATAATTTGACTCAAGGAATGTTTTTCACCAAAGAAATATTAAGGACACAGTTTCACAATAAAGGATGGTGCTTCTGTGGAATTAATTCTGCCTTACAAAAAACTGACTGCATCTGGTTTTTCCCATTTTGCTGCAGACAGTGAGATTGTTCCACAGGCACCTGGGAACTGGTCCTCACTTTCCCGCCTGTGTCCCATTCCCGCACGGGCCCCTCCGGCACACGAGCCCGCGGTGGGCGCTCAGCAGGCCCCCCCTGAGCAGCAGTTCATTTGTGGGCAACTCACATGGTCAGGAAGGTCTTGTGCTGGTTGAACAGAAACCCGCCTCTGGGTAATTCCCAGCTCTCGGACCTAATCTGACCCTACAGGCTCACATCGGACAAACCTCCCCATCCTTTCCCAGCTCTCCAGAAACCCGGAGACATGACCGGATCGCCCTGTTAAGACAACTCTAGCCGAAACAGCAGAGTCATTGGGGTTTGTGTAACCGCTACGCTCCCCAGGGGGCCCCCTGCTCTCACACCACTGCTCCCCAAACGCACACACACTGGCCCCATTCCACCCTCTCCTCCCACCTGGGGAGCGGCTGTCTCCCCTTTCAGAGGGCCAGAGGGCTCTGGACGGGGCCCTCACCAGGCGGATGTCGTCTTGTGGCCTTAGCAGCCCCACCATGAGGCGCAGGTGCTGACTCTGTTCCTGCTTCCTGGAACTCTGGGGCCCATGCCCGTCGTCTGTCTGGTCCCCATGGGGCTGCTCCTCCCCGGGGGGTTCCTCCACTGGCTCAGAGCTGGCCTTGCCTGCGTCTCCATCATCGCCTCCATCCTGCAGTCCCAGGACAGCCCCGCGGAGTACTGCAAAGCTCTGCCTGGCAGGGGAGCAGGGAAACCATTATGGCCCATCGTAGCCCTTAGGACAGGGGTGTGTCAGAAGCACCTGGAGGGCTTGTTAAAACAGGTGTTGGACCCCATCCCCGGAGACCCAGTGGGCCTGGAGTGGAGGCCTGAGAATGTGCATTTCTAACCAGTTCCCGGGTAAGGCTACCCCAACACTTTGGGAAGCACTGCCTTGGAGGCTCTCAAGCCTCCAGCCCATCTTTTCTTGTCTGAGGAGGGGTGGAGGTTGCTTCCTTTTCCTTCCCACCTGCCTAACTCAGCAGATACTGTGAACCCGGTGGGGACTCGGGAGCCCTCAGGCCCTGCCGTCCCATGCTGCCCACTGGCTCATGACCACTGGCCAGAGCCAGGTCCAGGACAGTGGGTGAAGGAGCTCCAACTGACCAGGGGGAAGATGAAAGCAAAGGCAGCCAGCTGTGCCCACCAGCTGTGCCTACTGGCAACACGGCCCCACATAGTACGTAGTGGGCTTTGGCTGCAAGTCCTCCAGGATGGCGGTGGCCAAGGCTGGCGGCTGGACGGAGGTGCGCGTGTTGGGAAGAGGTGCTCACCTTCGCTGGAGCCGGCTTCTGCGCTGGGACACCTGGTCCTGCTGAGAAAGCAGCCCCCAGGGCAGAGTGAAGTGGCAGGGAAGGATTCTCCTCTCCCCCGTCTCGGGGCTGCTGTGGTGGTCGGTGGAGGAATCGCGCCCCCTCCGCGCACACCGCCCACCCCCGCAGCGGGGAAGGGAACCAGAAAGGGGCTCAGGTCCCCTTCGCGCTCCGGTCCACTCTCCACGTGGAGGCACTGGGGGAGCCCGGGCCCAGGTTCAGGTCCAGCGGCCGGAGGTAAGGGGGCGGGCTGCCGCGGCTGGAGACGCCTGAGGCTTTGGCCCCCCGTCTGGGCCCAGAGCGGGGTAGGGCCTCCGCAGGCGGTCACGGCTCCGGATCTCGCCTTGGTCCGAGTTCCTGATTGCCTCAAGATTCCCCCCCAACCCCTCCCCCCACAGCCTGAGACTTGAAGTCCCCCTCCGCACACCCTCCAGGCTTCAGGGGAGGCTGCCCGTGGACAGCAAGCACTCCCCCAGGCCCAACTGGCAGCCAGCTGCGTGGGCAGGACCACAGCAAAGCCAGACTCACCGTGGGCCCCACAGGCGTGGAGGGGCCAGCGGCCGGGGGCGAGCGGCTTACTGTGACCAGGGCCATGGGACCAGGCCGGGGGCACCGGGGCCGGCAGGGGCACAGCACCCTCCCGCAGCCCCACGGACAGTCCCTGCCCCGCAGGACCAGGAAGGAGAGTTCGGAGCCACCAGGGCCTGGCACCTCCTCGAGGGCGGACCTTAAAGGGCCAGACACCCGTCCAGCCCGGCCTGAGGAGCCCGCGAGCAGTGGCCACCGCCCCTCCCTTCGCGTCTCCACAGGTTCGGTCCGCCTCGTCCCCGCCCCCCGAAACACGTTGGGGGCGGGGCGCAGGTGCGGAGCCCGGCAACGGCGGCCGGCGGGAAGGGGCGGCCTACGTTGGGCTCAGGGTTCGGTCCCTCCTCACAGGAGGCGCCCCTGCCCCTGTCCTCCCTGCTCCGCCCAGTTAGGTCACCTGAGCTGCGCTCTGGGCCTCAACCGTTGGGCTACCAGCAGGGATGGGACCTAGGGAGGAAGGACTGAGGACCCGGGTCTTGGAGAGGACCAGAAACCGTCTTAAGTGGGAGCACCCCAAACTTTTCTCCTTGCCGATTGGCCCTGGCGCTTCCGCTCAGCATGAATCACTGAGAGACACTCGAAGCTTCAGGGGCTATCAGGGTGGGTTTAGAACTAACCCGTGAGGCTCAGAGCAGGTCCTCAGGGCCACGTCGGAGGTGAGCAGGGCAGGGCTGAGCAGGTTCCCGGCGGCGGCAGGGGGAAGTGACTTATCTAATGTCACTGCAGTAGAACCTGCTGGAGTCAGGTCAGGAACCCAGGCCTGGGGTGCAGGGCCTCCTCTGACCCGGCAGAGTCTGGAGAACCAGCCTCTCCCCGTCCCTGACACGAGCAGGGGTGGGGAAGGTGGGTTCCCGGAAAGCCAGACTGTGTGGCCGCAAGAACCGGGGTCTCCAGTAGGTGGGACAGGGCTCGGGGGAACTGACGTTCACGGAGCACCTACTAGGGCACCTGACACCTGTCGGCTCATTTTACCCTCCCAGAAGCCCTGGGGGTGGGAGGTGGTCTCATTTACAGCTGAGGAAACTGAGGCTCAGAGAGGCCAAGGGGACCACGGTCAGGATTCAAACCCAAGTCTAAGGCCATTGCCCACGGTGTCTCCCCTCGGTGCCCCCCAGCACTCCCCCCCAATGAGCGGAGCAAGCCTGCCGCTGAGCGTCTCTTTATTTCCATCTCAGTCTCCAACGCAAGCCCGCCGCCAGGGCTCCAGGCCCCAGGCTCAGCAGCAGCTGGGCGTGTATAAATAAATAAGTTACACAAGTGGGCGGCGGAGCAGCCCCGGACAGCCCGCCGGAGGGCCGCGCTCAGCGCTCCGCGAGTGAGAGCTGCAGGGTCCGCTGCAGGTCTTCCTCCTCCTGCTGCCCCCGCCGCTCCCGCTCCTCCTGCTCCCGCGAGGACAGCTCCAGGGCCAGGCGAAGCTGCTCCTCAAAGCTTGGGGGGGCCGGGGACGTCCTGTGAGGGGATCCCGGACCCCCAGGCTCTAGGGACATCTGCAGGCTTTCCTGGAGGGCCCTTCCGGGCGAGGCATGAGAGGGGAGAGCACACCCGTGAGCGCCAAGGCTGGGGAGGAGGTCAAGGGCTGGGACATGGCTGTGGAGGCCGAAGATAAGGACAGGGAGGCTGGGATCCGAAGACCGGAGAGAAGAGACAAGGCCGGGCCCTGTCTCCCCATCCCTCATGCCGCCCTCGCTGGTGGGCAGCACGGAAGATGGAGGGTGGCCTCAAACAGGGTGTGGGGTCCTGGGGCCAGCACCTCCCTGCTACTTAACCCCACCAACCAAGAACCCCCCCGGCCGGCAGGGTCCTCGAGGCAGGGCAGGGCTGAGACAGGGACCTGGCAGGTCCTGGAGGGCCTCACCGCTCCAGCTGAAGCTGCTCCTCGTAAGCCATGACCTGGGGAAGGTGGGCACCAGGCCGGGTGTTGGTCAGGGCTTCCCAAACAGTCACCTGCAGCAGCCAGAGCCCAGAGCTGTCACCTCTGCCACCCCTGCCCACGCCCAGGGCCCAGCTCCTGCCCGCACCCCACCTGCTCCGCCTCCGTGCCTGCCTCCAGCAGGCTCTGCTGGATGGCAAACTGCAGCAGGTCATCGTCCTCGTCGCGAAGGGGCTCGCTGCGCTCTGCACCCAGCACGCTGTACCCGTCGGGCACCTCAAACACGGCGGGGTCCACCTCACAGGGGAAGGGGCTCGCTGGGTGTGGCAGAGGGGGCGTGCTCAGCCCCTGGTGCGCAGAGACCAGCGAACCTCACAGCCCCGCGCCCGCCCACGGCGGTACCTGAAGCTGCAACGGCAGAGCCGGGCGCTGGCACCCACACCGAGCTCAGGGGCTCGTCACAGCCACACAGGTTGCTGAAGGTGATGCGGGCGTTGAGCACGTGGAAGAGGGGGATCTCTGTGAGGAGATGTCGAGCCTGAGCCAGCCCTGCGGCCCGTGCCCACCCCACCGCGGGGGCCCTCCTGCCGCCCAGCCCACCCTCTCACCAATCTTGACCGGGAAGCCGGGCGGGAGGCGCAGGGTGATGAAGTCGCGCAGCTTGGCAAAGTGAGCGTTGCTGATGGCCATCAGGTCGATGATGGGCATCACCTGGTCACCCAGGGAGAGCGGGTGCTCCTCGCTCAGCCACAGTGTTGCCTTGAACCTGCCCGGCCAACCGCAGGACGTGGGTCACGGAACCTCTGGTGGCCCCTCTGCTAAGGCGCACCTACTCTGGACATCTGCCTCTACTGCTCTCCACCTGGCCTGGGGGACCCTCTTCTCTGCTCAGCTGCTCCTGCCTGCCTCCCCCAGGAGCTTATGTCCTTCTGGCCCTACAGCCTGAGCTGCCCCCAGGCCCCGGGCTCAGGCTGGGCCCCGGGTGCTCTGCGCCAGCTCAGCTCTCCTGGATGAGGAGGGCAGGGCTGAGCTCCTGGCTTCAGGTCCCGCCTCATCCGCAGCCCTGCTGCCCCCAGGCCCCGGGCTCAGGCTGGGCCCCGGGTGCTCTGCGCCAGCTCAGCTCTCCTGGATGAGGAGGGCAGGGCTGAGCTCCTGGCTTCAGTCCCGCCTCATCCGCAGCCGTCCCCCTCCTGGGCCCACAGCCAGCCAGCACGCCGCACTTCGCCGTACTCTGGGGTCCCGCACAGCCCGACAGTTCAGGACCGCACTGCTGGGGTCGCACCCCAGCCCCGCCGCTGCGTGGCTGAGGGAGTCCACGTGAGGTTCCTGGCACAGTGCTGGGCCCACCAGACGCGCTAGAAGTCACGGCTCATCGGAGCCTCACAGCACCCTTGCGAGCAGGTGGCCCAAGGCAACTGTTCTCATTTTACTGAGGGGGAGACTAGACTCTCAGAGGGGAAGGTGATTCCTTGGGCCACGAAGCCAGGAGGTGTTAGAGCCGCGTGCCCTTCCTGTCTGCCACAAGCTGGCCCCCAGCAGGTGCTCGTTCAGTTGAACAGAAAACCATACATGGGTGGTGCCGCCCATTCATTCGTTCACCAAGAAGAGCGACCAGTCCTCTGAGCCAAGCCCCGAGCTGGGTGCCAAGGACCATGGCTAAAGCAGACCCGGCCCCGGCCCCCAGGGAGTGAAGTTGAGAAGGCAGCCAGCTAGCTGGGTGAGTGAGTCCCCCACTCCAGGGGGCCCTGTGTGTGACAGGGTCTGCAAGGGCTCAGGGGCACCAGGCAGGGTCCCCCGTCCCAGAGGGAAGCCCCTCGCCAGCCCCCAGACCTCACCTCTGTACTTTGCTGGACATCTCAATGGGGCGGCCGATGTTCCTCGACTCCAGGCTGAAGTTGGGGTCAAAGTACTCGTCGGGGGAAATGGCGGTGGGGTTTGTGGGGCTGGCTGCCTGCTGCACAGGAGCCTGGGTGGCCCCGGGACCAGGCTTAGCGCTCGGGAGGCGCCGGCCCGGCCCCGCCCAGTGGGCCCTGCCAGTGGGCCCCCAGCCCCCGCCCCCCAGCCCCGGCTCACCCCATTGTGGGAGGAGTGCTGCTGGGCCATCCCAAGGAAGGACTGGAATGGAGTCTTCCCCCCTAAGGAGAAGGGGTGGAGCCCATGAGGGGACCTGGGGCCACTGCCCCCAGACTGCCCACACCTAGCCGCCACCCTGGGAGCCTCCCCTGTGGTGGAAGGCAGAGCAGACGGGAATGGGGAAGCCTTCCAGCTGGTCCCAGATACTCCGGCCCTGACCCCAGATCAGGGTGACCACCCCGTACGGTGTGACCGGGCAGCAGGCAGGCGCACCTGGGTTTACCTTTGCTCCTCGACTTGTCCTGATCGGAGAGGTGCTCCGTGCGTGTGCGTGTCACCAGCTCCACATTGGTGGCGCTGTACACCTGGGGGGCGGGGGGGACACGGGGGGAGCTGGGGGCTCAGAGCCTGGTCCCCACACTCAGCCTCACCAGCACAGGCCCCAAGTCCTCCTGTCCCCAGGGACAGATAGGATCTCGCTCCCCACAGTGGAGGGGGCGGGGTCTGAACCCCGGGGAGTCACTAATGAGGGTTAAAATGCTCCTGGCTTCATCTCGGTGATCGGGTAGGGGCCCGTGCTGTGGGTAACCCCTGCATGCTCAGCAGGGGCTGGGCACTCGGGCCCCACTGAGTTCCCATGGCCACACAGGGCATCCGGAGCCCATGGGCTGCTGGGTCTCTCCCTCCACACAGGGTGGATGTGGAGAAGGGGCAGAGTTCCTGGGCCTCGTCTCCTACCCCAGCTCCCACCACTAGCCTCTCCTGCCTTGGCCTCGTAGCCGCTAACGGTTTCCATCTTCTCAGACCGCCAGCCCCAGATACCACATTTGTTCCTGAAACAGACCAAACAGGAGCTCATGAGGACCCACACCCCCACCCCCCCAACTCTGGCCAAAGTCGTCCCTTCCAAAGACCCCCTCCAATTAGCCTTCCCACTGTGAAACACACAGGGGCCTTGAGGAGGCTGCCTGGACAGCTGGGGACAAATGAATAGAGGACTGAGGACTAGAAAGTACTGGGGAATTATTAATTTTTGCTAGGTGTGATAATGGCGTTGGGGCTCGGTTTAAAAACATCCTCATCTGTTAAGAGTCACACGCAGAAGCATTTACTGTTGAAACGATACGACATCTGGGACGTGCTTTAAAATAGTTGGGGGAAAAAGAAAACAGGAAAAAAGGGAGGAAGGGTAGATTCAACACGATTGGCAAAATGTTGGGAACTCCCTGGCGGTCGAGTGATTAGGACTCGGCGCTTTCACTGCTGAGAGCCTGGGTTCGATCCCTGGTTGGGGAACTAAGATCCCATAAGCCGTGCGGAGTGGCCAAAAAAAATTTTTTTAAAAACACTGGCAAAATGTTGATAAATGCTGAAGTTGGGTGATGAGAACATTATGCTAGTCTCTCTTCTTCCATATGTGCTTGAAATTTTCCATAATAAAAATTTAAAAATAAAAGTATGTCTGATTCAACAATAATAGTTGGAGGCTTCAGTACCCCACTTTCAAGAATGGATAGGACAAGTAGACAGAAGATCAACAAGGAAACGGAAGACTTGAACACACTACGAACTAGACTTGATAGACGTCCTTAGAGCACTCCACCCAACAACAACAGAATACATATTCTGCCCAAGGGCATGGGAAACATTCTTCAGGATAGACCCTAGGCTCGGCCATAAAAGAAACCTCAATACAACTGAAAGGACAGAAATCATACACAGCATGTTCTCCAATCACAACTGAATGAGGGCTTCCCTGGTGGCGCAGTGGCTGGGAATCCGTCTGCCGCTGCAGGGAACACGGGTTCAAGCCCCGGTCCGGGAGGATCCCACGTGCCGCAGAGCCATCTGGACCCGCGAGCCACAACTACCGAGCCCACATGCCACAACTACTGAGGCCTGCGCGCCTGGAGCCCGTGCTCAGCAACAAGAGAAGCCACCGCAATGAGAAGCCTGCTCGCTGCAGCGAGGAGCGGCCCCTGCTCACCGCAACTAGAGAGGGCCTGAGCGCGGCAGCGAAGACGCAACGCAGCTAAAAGTAAATAAATAAAATAAATAAATAACGACAACAACAAAAAAGCAACCTTAATTAAAAAAAAAAAAACTGAATGAAATCAGAATCAGTAACAGAAAAAAGATGACTTGGGAAATTCATGAATATGAGAAGAGTAAACAACGCACTCCTAAATAACCAACGGATCAAAGAATAAATCAAAAGCAAAATCAGAAAATACTTTGAGGTGAATGGAAACGAAGATACAACATACCGAAACTTATGGAACACGACTAAAGCAATGCTTAGAGGGAAACTTATAGCTGTAAATAACTATATTAAGAAAGAAGAAAGATCTTAAAATCAGTAAGCTAACCTTCCATATCAAGACACTGGGAAAAGAGCAAACTAAACCCACAGCAAGCAAAAGGAAGGCAATAATAAATATTAGAATGAAAATTAATGAAATGGAGAATAGAAAAACAATAGAGAAAATCAATTCAACCAAAAGCTGGTTCTTGGAAAAGATCAATGGAATTGACAAAGAGGGAAGACTCAAACTACCAGAATCAGAAATGAAAGAGGGGGCATTACTACTGACATTACAGAAATAAAAAGGATTATAAATAAAAGAATATGATGAACAACTGTATCCCAACAAATTAGATAATTTAGATGAAGTGAACAAATCCTAGAGAGACATAAACTACCAATACTAACTCAAGAAGAAGTAGATAATCTAACAGACTTGTAACAAGTAAAGGGACGGAAGCAGTAAAAACAAAAACAAACCAGAAAGTACCCACAAAGAAAAGCCCAGGCCCAGATGGCTTCACCAAAGAATCCCACCGAACTTTTAAAGAAGAATTAATACCAATTATTCACAAACTCTTGCAAAAAATAGACAAGGAGGTGACACTGCCTAACTCAGATACTAAAACCAGGCAAAGACATTACAAGAAAACTATAAACCATTACCTCTTAGAAATATGGACACAAAATAGTAGCCGACCAAATCTAGCAACATACGAAAACAATTATACACCACGACAAAGTGAAATTTATCCCAGGGATACAGGGTTGGTTCAACATCTGAAAATTAACTGATAGCAACACATATCAATAGAATAAAAATAAAAGTCACATGATCATATCAATAGACACAGAAAAAGCATCTGACAAAACCCAAACCCTTTCACGATAAAAACACTCAGCAAACTAGGAACAGAAGGCAACTTCCTCGGCCTGATAAAGCATACCCACAACTAATGTCACACTTAATGATGAAAGACTGAATGCTTTCACCCTTGTTTCTTTATCAGAAACAAGATAAAGATGTCTGTTCTTGCCACTCCTATTCAACATTCTACTGGAGGTTCCAGACAAAGCATTTAGACAAAAAAAAAAAAAAAAAAAGGAAATAAAAGGCATTCGGATTAGAAAGAAAGAAGTAAAACTATTAACAGATGACACGATCTTACATATAAAAAATACAAGGAAGCCACTAAAAACCCATTAGAACTAAAAAATGAGTTTGACAAGATTGCAGGATGTAAGATCAATATATAAAAATCAATTGTAATTTTACAGATTTGCAATGAACAGTTCAAAAATATAATCAAGAAAACAATTCAATTTATAATAGCATCAAAAAGAATAAAATACTTAGAATAAATTTATTTACTGTAAGTGTAAAACTTATACTCTGAAAACTACAAAACATCATTGAAAAAAATTAAAGATCTAAAATGGAAAAATATCCAACGTTCATAGCAGAAGACTTAACATTATTAAAATGGCAATACTTCCCAAACTGTTTTATAGATTCAACACAAACACTATCAGAATCCCACCTGAATTCTTTGTAGAAATTGACAAGCTGAATCTGGAATTCATATGAAATTTCAAGGGACCCACCCAGAATACGTAAAATAATCCTGAGAAAGAAGAACAAAGTCGGAAGACTTACACTTTCCGATTTCAAAAACTTACTACAAAGCAACATGTGATTAAGACAGTGCACAAAGAGAGTCATACAGATCAGTGGAATAGAATTGAGAGTCTAGAAATAAACCCATACATCTCTGGTCAACTGATTTTTCCACAAGGGTGCCAAGACAATTCAATGGGAATTAACAGTCTTTTTAACAAACGGTGCTGGAACAAGTGGATAGTCACATGCAAAAGAATGAAGTTGAATCCTTACCTCCCACCATATACAAACATTAACTCAAAATAAATCAAAGAGCTAAGTGTAAGAACTGAAACTACAAAACTTTCAGAACAAAACACAGGGGAAAATCTTCATGACTTTGGATTTGGCAAAGTATCGTTAGATATGACACTAAAAGCACGAGCAACAAAAGGAAAAATAGATAAACTGGACTTCATGAAAATTAAAAACTTTTGTGCTCCAAAGGACACCATCAAGAAAGTGAAAAGACAACCCACAGAATGGGAGAAAATATTTACAAATCATGTAGTTCATAAGGGATTTCCACCTAGCACATACAAAGAACTCTTGTTAACTCAATAATAAAAAGATAACCCAATTTTTAAAATGGGCAACGGGGGACTTCCCTGGTGGCGCAGTGGTTGGGAATCCACCTGCCAATGTGGGGGACACGGGTTCAATCCCTGGTCCGGGAGGATCCCACAAGCCGCGGAGCAGCTTATCCCGTGAGCCACAACTACTGAGCCCGCGCTCTGGAGCCGGCGAGCTGCGACTACTGGGCCTGCGGGCCAACGGCCCTCAGCGTGCACCTAGAGCCCGTGCTCCGCAACAAGAGAAGTGGCCGCAATGAGAAGCCCACGTGCCGCGGTGAAGAGTGGCCCCCAGCCCGCCGCGGCTGGAGGGGGCCCGTGCGCGGCAACAAAGACCCAACGCAGCCAAATTGATTAATTAATTTTTAAAAAAGATAAAATGGGCAAAGGATCTGAATAGACACTTCTCCAAAGAAGATATACCAACGGCCAATAAGCACGTGAAAAGATGCTCAACATCATTAGTCATTAAGGAAATGTAAGTCAAAACCACAATGAGTACCACCTTCACAACAGCTAGGATGGTTATAACCCCAAAATAAATAAATAAATGAGCGATAAGTGTTGGTGAAGATGTGGAGAAATTAGAACCCTTATATACCGCTGATGGGAATGCAAAATGCTGCAGCCCCTTTGGTAAATAGTCTGGCAGCTCTTCAAACAATTAAACGTCTGTGTTTAATTAACCACATGTCACCACAGGACCTAGCAATTCCACTCGCAGGTAAATACCCAAGAGGAAGAAAATGTATGTCCACACCAAAACTTGTACACTAACGTTCAGAGCAGCATGCTTCATAGTCAAATAGTCAACAGTCAAAAGATGGAAATAATCCTTATGTCTGTCAACGGACGGATGAATAAACAAAATGTGGGATATTCGTGCAACGGACCTGGCCATAAAAAGGAATGCAGCAGTTACATGCTACAACTTGCATGAACCTTGAAAACATTACGCTAAGCAAAAGAGGCCAGTCACAAAAGACCACACATACTGTATTATTCTATTCATATAAAAATCCAGAACAGGAAAACCTATAGAGACAGAAAGTAGATTAGCTGGGGGGAGGGGATTGTTGATCGTTAAAGGGAGTTGATTGGGAGTTGATTGTTAAAGGGTACAGGGTTTCTTTCTGAGGTGACGAAAATGTTCTAAAATTGGACGGTGGTACCGGTTACATATCTGTGAAGATACTAAAAACCACTAAATTGCATACTTTAAATAGGTGAACGGTACACTATACAAAATTATATCTCAAGAAAGTTGTTTTTTGAAAAAAAGTGTTTCTGAAGTCTGTTATTGGAACTGGGGCACGTGTTGTCAGAGAAATAACACCCTGCCGGAAGGGTGGGCTCCTAGGCTACCCACAAAGGACTCTGGCCCAGACGCAGCTGCACCGCTGAGAAGCCGACGCTGCTGCAAACAGCTGCCCTGCACGGCAGCCTCAATCCTTGTTTTATGGGCAAACACGTGAGGTCAGAAGTCAGGAAACCGGGGACTCCCTGACCCAGCCTCCTCCCAGGGAGACAGCTGCCAGTATAGAGAGGCGTGCAGGAGCTGGAAGGTGCCACAGGACCCAGGACCGGCAGGTGGTCCAGAAGAGACACTGGGCCTGCAGGGACCCCCTCGCCCTCCCGAGCAGCCTCTGCGAGGGGCTCAGCCTCCCAGAAGCCTGAACTAGAGGCTCGAGGGCACTGCCTACAGTGTGGCCAGGCCCCAACTAACCTCTCGAAGGCCACATTGCGAGTGTCCAGGTGGGTGGAGACGATGGGAGAGGTGAGGCGACTGGCCACATGCTCCTCACTGGGCCGCATGGTGGCCAGCAGCGCTTCAGGCTCGTGCAGCGGGAGCCCCAGCGACTCCGTGTGCACCAACTGCCGGTCGTGGTCAACTTCCATCACCAAGGCTCCCGCCTCTGCCAGCCGGCGTGGGGGTGTGAGGGGGACAAATAAGTGCCAGGCCCAGACAGTGGCCAGAGGGCTATCGTGGTGCCCTCAGCCGCCTCCTGCTACGGGGTGTGGCCTCAGCCTCTGGACGCCCTCCACCCCCGCCTCCATTTCCACATCTGGAGATAGAGACAGAGGACAGCACTGTCCTCACAAGCCACAGGAGAACCTGGGGGCCCTGGTCTGCTGCGTGCCTGCGGGGAGCCCCCCAGAGCTCACCCTGGCCCTTGAAGATGAAGCTCCTCCGGCCGCGTTGCCAGGTCATGTGCTCAAAGCCCAGGAGGCTGGTGTCCACCCGTAGGTTCTCACCCCGCTTCCACACGCGATACACGTCACTCGGGCACATCTTGGACACGAGGGGCACTGCAGGAGGCACAGAGGTCACCGAGGGTCCTTCCCAACGGCCCCAGCCCAGGCCCCTGAGAGCCAAGAGGTCCCCACTCACCCCAGCTGGTGAACTCCCACTTCATCTCCACGTAGAAATCGGGGGCCTGAGGTAGACCAGAGCACCGGTCAGGGCCCTGCCTGCAGCGGGGCCCAGCGGGCCTAGGAAGCCCCTTGTCCACAGGCCCCCTTCTGGGAGCCCAGCCCTTCCGCAACCAGGGATCAAACCCAGCCCCCCACAGTGAAAGCGCGGAGCGCCAACCGGGGAACTCCCTCAGCGAGGCGCGATGTGCCGCCGTGGTCCAGCTTTGCCCACGACCCAGCCAAACCCCCCCCAGGAAAGGGTGGGCCAGGTGGGGCCTGAAAGGTCTGCAAGTCGTCAGGCTATAAGCATCTGCAAGCCTGGGGCCAGGCTCAACCTGGCCACTAGCCCACTGGGGGTCCCTGGGGGAGCTTCTGCCCCCTCTGGATCCCAGAGTCCTCACCTGCAAAGTGGGCACAGTGACCCCCTGGGGGCCTGCCCCTGGGGTGGAGGGCACAAGGTAGTGTGCTCTCCCAGTGGGGGCCCCCCTACCCACCCACTGTGTGCTTTGAGAAGGGTGGACAGGAGTCCAGGCCGCATCCACTAAGTTGGATGAAACCCTCCTTCCAGGTAATCTGCATTAGCCAGGAGACCCATGATCTAAAGTTCTGTTGAGATTTCTAGCGCTAGAGGACCCTCTATGCTGGCAAAAGGCTTTCTCCCCAGAGGGCCCACTCTCATCCATGTGGGCCTGGTTGCCTCTCTTTCCTCCGTGAACCTGGGCTGGGGTCAAGAGAGAGGGACCTCACTGACAGTGTCAGGAAAGCATGCTGCACAGGCTGCGTACCCTTCCAAGGCCAGGCCCGGCAGGGTTCCCCCACATAGTCTGTCAGGGTCCCCTCCATGGCGCCCCACATCCCCCCTTACTGGCCACACCTCTACGTCCTGCTGTACCTGGCGGAGTTTGTTGAGCAATTCCGGAATGCCAGCCAGCCTCTGCGTGGCCCTCTGGTAGTCCCGATACTGGAGTACCAGCTGCACCATCTCAGGGTCCCCAGTGCTGACTGCCTCCTGCAGGACTGGGGGCACTGGGCTGCTGAGGGGAGCTCTCTAGATGGCTCCAGGCCTGGCCATTCACTCCCACACACCACCCCCCCGCTGCCAGCCTCACGGGAGCCCCTTTGCCCTCTGCAGTACCTGCCCAGCCCTGGCAGCTCTCTTTGCCCACGTTGGCATTGTGTCGAAGGAGGACTCTCACGGACTCCAGGTTCCCCAGGGACACGGCCAGCTCCAGGGGGGTGCGCCCCCGGGGGTCTTCCTGTTCAATGTCGTGCTGGGGGAGATGAGACACTCAGCACAGGGCAAGTAAGAAGAGGCGAAGGCAAGAAGGCCACTGGGATAAACAAGGATGGGGGTCACGCAGGAAATAAGGACAGCACACAGGTGGTGGAAATGGCAAAGGGTGGCCTGAGTGTCCTGGCAAAGGAGGAGAGGGGGTAGGTGGGAAGGGCCTGCCCACCTCTCCTGCCCTCTGCGAGGGACAGAGCTGGGGGGGCGGGGGGGGGGGGGGGGGGGGGGGGGGGGGGGGGGGTGGGGGGGGGGGGGGGGGAGGGCCTGGTCAGGCAAAGGTGCAGCTGCCGATGTCAAGAGTTTGGACTGACTTGGCGACCAGGACCGGGCTGCTTTTCTCAGCCTGGCTCAGGGGTGGTGCGGCGCGAGTTCGGAGGCTGGATGCAGTGTGAAGCGGGGAGACCGACAGGGCAAGGCCCAGCGCTGGGAGCCGAGGCCAGAAGCCCAAGCTCGAGGGGCAGGTGACCTCTCTTCTGGGCCGGGGAGAGGGAGCCGGGCAGGCGGCCTCCCGATGCAGACCACAGATTTGGGTGGGGGACCAGGAGGACGGCCCGGGCGCCCGATGGGCCTCACCTGGCGGCTGTGCAGCGCGGCCTCCAGTTCGCGGTGCCGGTTCGCCCAGACTAGCCGATGCAGCGGGAAGGTGGGGCCCGGGCCTGCCATGCTGGGCCTCAGCGCCTCATCCCGGGCGGGCCGGCGGGCGCGGCGGGGGCGGCCCGGCTCCGCCTCGGCTTCGGGCCTGGCGCGGCCCCCTCGCCTCCCGTCCGCGCCGAGCCGGAGCAGCGCCCACCGCAGCCCCCGCGCCCCCGCGGCAGTGGCGGCAGAAGCGACGGCGCAGGCAGAGGGGAGGACGGGTTCGGCGGGCCCGGCGGGCGGGGCTGCGCCGAAACGGGGCGGGGCGTCGGGCCTGGCGCAACCTTGCTTCGCAGCCACGGAAACCTCTGCCCGGCCGGAGCTCGCCGGGGGCGGGCGAGGGGTGCTGCGCAGCAGCCCTGGTGACCACGTGCGCCAGGGCAGAAGCCAGGGCCTGCGTCTCAGCCCGGGTCTCAGCCGGGAAGGGTCTGCGTAGGGCGTTCCGGAGGGCGGGGCCTGCGTGCAGCTCCGCCAGCGCCCGGCAGGGGGCGCCTCAGACACGGCGCAGACCCATCCTGGCGGGTCCGGAAGGGGAAGGAGGGAGTCCGGAGACTGGGCGGTTCGGCGAGGGGCGGGGCCGGGGTCCCAGGGACGTGCGCGCGGGTGTGCGCGTGCGTGCTCAGCGGGCCGCGGGCCGGTGGCTCGTGGGTTACGCGCGTTTCCCCGGCCGTTCCTTGCGTGTGTCCCCGTCTTCTTACCCCAGACCCCGCGGGTACCGACCAGGCCTGTGTGTGCGGGTGGGATGCGAGGTGCTGGCTTGCCTCCCCATCACCTCTGAGATGCCCCTAAATGCTGACCAGCTTAGCCTGAAGCACCTTCCTCAGGGACCTGGGCCAGTGTTTGCTGGTGGCACACCACGGGCTGGACCTTGCCCTGGGGTGGGGGGTGCACTGGAGTCAGGAATGGGGGTACGGGGGGGTGGGGGAGCAGGCCTGGCTAGCTCTAGATCTTCTGGAGGGCTGTTCACCGTGAGTGGCTGCTTTCATCCACGGCCTGCATCCCTTTTGCAGAGGCTGCACTTTGCCTCTGCCAGTGTCAGGAGAGGAAGGAGAGTTTCGAAATCAGGGCCAGCCCTTCCACCCACACCGGAACCAGGGTGCAGGCCTCCGTTGGCTGAGCTCTGGTGTCCTTACCCTGGCCTTAGCCTGGGTTTTGGTCCTGGACTTGGTGAGGCAGTGGCCAGGCTTGGCCAAGGCTGACCTTCTGGTTTCAGTCTCCCTATTTAAAAAATGACCAGATAGTTTGATGTAGACGTTTGAGCTGCGTCTCTGGGCTGGGAGGCCCTAGTTGCCATTTTCACCCTGCCCTCTCACTGTGGCCAGGTGGCTCCTGTGCTCTCTGGGATCACTTTGCGACCCTATGCTGTGGTGTCATCAGGTCACTGTAATGTCCTTGGGTCTAGGACAGCTTAAAGCCCTCTTAATGTCCAGAACTCTAAAATCAGTCCCTGCCGGCTGCCACTGCTGCAGCCTTCTCTAGCCTCCACCTTCCTTAAAAGGGACTACCCTGTCTCCAAGCCCTCTTCACCTCGAATCTAACGGGACTGTCTCAGGCCCAGCCTCTCCTGATTTCTGTGGCCTTGGACACAACTCCCCCCGCCCCGGCCCTTGACTCCTAATTCCACTGTCTTCTCAACCCTCTCCCGGGGCCCCTGTTGTCCCTCCCCGACTCCCAGTCGGGCTTCTCCCAGCTGAAAGCCTGTCTGTTCCCACTGTCACCCTGATGCCACCTCCAGGACCACATTTCAGCTCCCTCAGGG
Organism: Physeter macrocephalus; assembly: GCF_002837175.3. Lineage (NCBI taxonomy): Eukaryota > Metazoa > Chordata > Mammalia > Artiodactyla > Physeteridae > Physeter > Physeter macrocephalus. The sequence continues at coordinate 103,638,825 of NC_041229.1, read as the reverse complement.
ACACCTCTGTGCCCGATGTCCCATGCAATCCATCAGCAGGTTCCAAACCAGATGCAGCCACATTCACCCTCTTCTCTTCCGGCCAGCTCTGCTCCCTGGCTGTTGTGACTGAGTGATAGCACGGGCCTCCTGCTGTGCCATGTTGGACCCCACCCCCCCACCTCTGTCTCGTCCCCAGGTCCCGCCCATCCCACTGGGCCACGTTCTTCCCATCTGACCCCTTTGCATCTCTTCCTTTACCACCACCAACATCATTATGACATCTCTTCCCTGGACAGAATCAGTGGCCCTTCACCCGTCTCCCTGCCTCCTGTCCTTCACCTCCTTCCACACATCCTGCACGTGGTAACGAGCAACTGGTTCTACAGCCAGCTCTCATCACCCAGCCCGTCCAGAGCCTTCAAGGACTCCCCAGAGCCTGTCCAGGTTCAGACTGCATCTCCGTTGCCATCTTCGTCGTGCAGTCACTAAGTGCCCCTGGGCTCTGGGGTGGGTTCAGCCTGGCATTCAGGGCCTCCCAGGCCTGGCTCCTTCCCATAGTGCTCCTGCCAACCCGAGCCGCTCCCGACTGCCAGGCCCTTCCCTGCATCGGAAATGCATCCCCTCCTCCTCCACCCCAGTGCTGGAGGCCCAGCTCAAAAGCCATTTCCTCAGAGACTCCGTGGAGCCGAGTCCTTGCCAGCAGAGTCCTGCATGGAGCGGGCAGCAGCGACATCACCCGTGGGGACCCGGACGGCAGGGACTTGGGGAGAAGAAAGTTGAACAGAGCCTCTGGCTACATGAGGCCTGGTGCTGGGGTATCCCTCAGGCTCAGGCTTCAGGGACCTCTACTGGAGGCTGCACAGCAAGGCCAGAGGTGAAACCAAAGCCAGAGAAGGCTAAGGCCAGAGCCTGCGGTGTGGCCCCAAGGGCAGAGGTGCTTATCTGTCCACAGGGGTGTCCTCAGCACGGGTCCTGGAGGGCCAGGTGGGCTCGGTCAGTCCAAACGTGACACCAAGCACCAAACGGCAGGCACCTCCTCCTGCCTCCCTGGCAGTGGGCGGAAGACCCCCTCTGCTCCCGCAGGGTGGGAGGGGCGGAGTGGGAGCCCCGCCCTGCCCCAGGGTGCTTGGGCCTGGGCTGGCTGTGGATGCCTGCTGTGGAGGTGGAGCGGACCTGGCACCACTAAGACCCTCCCTCCTCAGGCCCCAGCCCCCTGGAGACTGAAAATGACCATCGGGCACAAAAGAGTCTGACACAGCTAAGGAGTCAGGCACCATTTTTTATAAAAACGCGTATATCATTTTTCACTCTTTAAAATCACATTCAAAAATCGGCAAAGAAACGCCCCGGGGGGGTGAGTAGATGGGAGGGGAGGGCCCGCTGACCCAGCCCCGGGGGAGAGGGCGAGACACCACACACGGCAGCGACTGGCATGAGGGGGCATGCTGCGGGCGAGGTGGCGCCCTGTGGGCAGTGGCACTGACGGGACACGGGGCTCTGGGGCTGGACGGCCGGGGGCGCGCGCGGAGCGGCCTGGCGTGGGGAGGGCTGCCCCACCCGGCCCCCTCTCACTGTGCTGCCCGGCCAGCCCAGGCCAGCCCCCTGTGGTCCTGGGCAGAAGAGGCCCTGCCCAGCCCAGGGAAGGGGGGCTCGGGGCCAGGCGAGGCCAGCGTGGCACAATCCACAGGTGCCTTTCTGTGGTCCCTGAGCCTGAGCGCTTGGAGTGGGAAGAAGAGGGGGCTTCGGTGAGGGCAGCAGCAGCCGCTGCCAACGCCACCCTCCTGGCCAAGCCCCGTGGTGTCCGGGGAAGGCGGGAACGGGGGACGCTTCCCAAGAAAGGGTGCAGGAGCCTAAGTCACGTGGGAGGCCCTGGGGTCACGGAGACAACGGGCCCCCTTGTCTACCGACTAGCCGGAGGGCGGGTCAGTGCAGGGCTGTGTCCCTGTGACAGGAGGGGCCGCGGTGGGAAAATTCAAGTAGCATCCCTGCCCTGCGGCCTCCCCTGGGCTGGGGAACGCCGGGCCACCCAGCTGGGCTGTGGGCACAGAGCTGGAGGTGGCCCAACTGCACGTGGCACCATCCCTGGGGAAGGGGCAGGAGGGCCGCTGGGGGCGGTTGCTCTCCCTGCACGGGAGGACACCGGGGGTGGGCGGCCCCGGGGACGGGGCCGAGGCTGGCTGGACGGTGGCTGGGTGGGCGGCAGCGGGAGCCAAGGCAAGCGGGCCCCTCCCTGGAGGCTGGGGCCACAGGAAATCACAATAATTACAAAATAAAACCTTTTCCGCTTGGCGGGAAAACAAATAATAAAAATTCAACAAAATAAATTAGAGGTTTATAAAAGGCGGGCGGGCAGGAGGGCGGCCGGGCGGGTGGCGGCAGCAGGTCAGAGGCCGTTGGCGCTGCCGCGCTGCACCAGCGGCACCTTGCTCAGCTCCACGACGGGCGAGCGCGGCTTGTTCTTCATCTTGGGCACCCGCTGCACCAGCTGCTGGGCCTCGCGGTAGGCGTCACGCAGCTCCTTCTTCCACTGCACCAGCTCGGGGTCGCTCTGCACACACCCCGAGGTCTGTCAGGGGGGCCCGAAGGCCGCTCTGTCCCCGCCCCCGCCCACCGCCCCGGGCCCCCACTCACGTCGCACTGCAGGACAAACTGCTTGCCGCCGCGGATCTTGAGAAGGAGGCACTTTCGCTCCTTGATCTGTGTCTCCTCCACCGACTGGATCTCCTCCATGGTCAGCAGGCTCTGCTGCAGGGCAGGGAGCAGGCAGTGAAGGCACGGGACAGGACCCGCCAGCCGCCAACCCCAGGGGCTCCCGGCCCCGGCCCCGGCCCCGGCCCGCTCCTTACCGGGGCCTCTCCACCGACTGGATCTCCTCCATGGTCAGCAGGCTCTGCTGCAGGGCAGGGAGCAGGCAGTGAAGGCACGGGACAGAACCCGCCAGCCGCCAACCCCAGGGGCTCCCGGCCCCGGCCCCGGCCCGCTCCTTACCGGGGCTTCGCCCTCGCCCCGCCACTCGAGCCTGTTGGGGAACAGGTAGAAGTACCGCCGCTGCCACTGGGTCAGGAAGGGGTTGCCCATCTTGGACATGTAGCCGTGCATGATGCAGTCCTTGCCCAGGGCGTAGTCTGATGCAAGAGAGTAAGAGAGGGGGACTCAGCCAGGCCCGCTCCGCCCGGGCTTGAATCCTAGGTCGGCTGCTCTCTGGCTGTGACCTTGGCTGAAACCTGAGCCTGTTTCCGATCTTTAAAGCGGGCACCGGGCGCCCACGGCAGCCGCCGACCCTCACCTTCCTCGTGGCCCAGCTGCTTGTTTTTGGTTTTCTTGCGAGCCTCCAGCCGGTCTGTTTCAGCATTGATGGTGTCGAAGACAGTCTCTGCCACCTCCTGCTGCCACCGCTCCGAGATGGTGAGGGGGAAGTTGCGGTAGAGCTCCTGGTCGCTGTCCAGTAACTTCACCGCAGGGACAGGGAAGAGACATCCATCAGCCACAGGCCTGCCTGGCCGCAAGGCCCCGGGGCAGGGTGGTCCGGTCCAACCGCCGCCCCCAGGGATGTTTGGGGAGGAGAAGCCTGAGGCCCAACAGGCAGACGGGGCTGGCATGGGGGTCTCACGTGGCAGAGGAGGGAGGAGGACGCCAGCCGGGCTGGGCTTAGAGCTCAGGGCTGAGAGGCCAGGCAAGGCCCAGTACCTTGATTCCTTTTGTGTCCTCCTCATCAAAGGAGCCAATGTCGAAGGCATCTGCCGCATTCACCTCCCCTCGCGGGGGCATTAGCGGGGGAGGGTACTGCAGCGGAACGGGCTGAGCATCAGCACGGGGCCGGGGCTGCAGAGGGCCCCACCCGGCCCCGGCCTCCAGGCTGTTACCTTCTGCAGGAAAACCATCTGCCAGTCCAGGGAACGGAAGAAGGGGCTCTCCTTCACTTCCTGGGCCCTGTAAGGAGAGCGGGTCATCGGGGCTCGGCACCACCCAGGCCGGGGGGCGCGAAGCCCGGGCTGTGGGACAGGTGGCCCAGGTTAACTCCTGGTTCAGCCACTCTCTGGCTCTGCGACCTTGGGCAAGTTCCTTAAACCTCAGCCGGTTTCCCCATCTCTAAAACGGGGAGAACAGCAGTTCCCACATCGTAGGGCTGGCGTGAGTTTTAATATTGTGTATCTTGCAACATCATGCCCAGCGCTTAGTAAATGTTTAATAAACATAAAAAGCTGCTGTCCTCATCATCTGTGTTACAAGGCCCCTCGGGAAGCTGGTCCACACCCACCTCCAGCAGCTGCAACGCAGGCAGCCCTCCCCCTGACAACACTGGGCAGGGCTGGCCACGCCCCAGCTTGTGAACTCTTCAAAGGAGGCTGGGACCATGGAGGAGGCTCCAGTGACAGGACACAGGCCTTGTCTTCTTAGGGGCACAGGCAGAGGCTCAGGCAGGCTGGCCCAGCAGCCCACTGCAGAGGCCTGGACACAGCAGCGTGGACACCACCCAGGGCCCGGCAGGGAGGGAAGGCCTGGGACAATGGCCCTGCTCTCAGGCACTCACCCTCGGCCGAGGCAGCCTAGCCTCCTGTTGACGTCCCTCTGTAGCAGCCCCTCCAGCAAGGAGCGGAGCTCGGGGGAGAAGGAGTCGGGCAGCTCCACAGCCTGCAGGGAGGAGTGGGGGGACGTTGGCAGAGGCCCGGGCCCCATCCCAGCTCTGGGGCTGCTGAGGCTGCTTGGGGCAGGGGCGGGAGGGTCCAGGCCCCCAGCAGAGGGAGCGCTTCCTAACTGGCCCCTAGCAGGCATCTCTGCTCTGACGACAGAGAGAGGAGAGCCTACCGGGAAGGAGGCCAGAGTGGGGTTAAGCGGCTGGAGATGGCTGCTGGCGGGTGAGACCCTGATGCCCGCAGGAGACCCCAGCCTCACTGTGGCCCCCCCCCCATGGACTCCGCCCAGCCTCCTCCTCCACGCACCATGGTCAATGTCATTCTGTCGATCTCATGCTTGTCTTTGGTCTTGTGCTGCCGGAAAGGGCTATGCCTGGGCAAGAAAGGCCGAAGTCCAAGGTCAGAGGACAGGAATGGGGAAACTGAGGCAGGCAGCATGAACGATCCTTGCCAAAGCCAGGGATGGTGCCACCCCTAATGCCCGGGCAGCAGTGGGCCCCCCAACCCCCCGCCTCCTTCCTGGCCTGGGGAAGAGCCTGTCTCTGTCCTGTCCCACCTGCCCTGGGATGGCCCACTCACCCTCGCAGCAGCTTGAAGAGCATGCAGCCCAGGGAGAACCAGTCGGCGCTGCTATCGTAGGCCACGCCCTTCTGCAGAACCTCGGGGGCCATGTACCCGTGGGTGCCCCTGTGGGAGCGAGGAGGCCATGAGTGGGTCCGGTGGAGGGTGCGGGAAGGGAGAGGGGGCTGGGGCACTCACACGCTGGCGTGGGGCTTCTTCTTGGAAAAGTCGCAGGCCAGGCCCAGGTCTGAGATGCGCACGTGGCCGTGCTCGTCCAGCAGGATGTTGGCCGGCTGCGGAGGAAGCCCAGTGAGCCGTCCCCCGAGCAGCTCAGGACGGGGCCCGACCAAGCAAGACGCCAGCTGGGGTGCTGTCTTTGCTCTAGAGGGTATGGGTGTCCAGGGACAGGGCCCTGGGTGGGGGGCGCGCAGGCGAGGAGCCGGGCCGGGCCGGGCCGGTCTTGGGAACGGGGGCAGCCCGTGCTGGGAGGAGGGCGGGGCGCCTCACCTTCAGGTCCCGGTAGACGACAAAGCGGTTGTGCATGTGCTCCAGGCCCAGGATGATCTCGGCCGCATAGAAGCGCATGTCGGCCTCGGAGAAGACCCCGTGCTGGGACAGGTGGTAGTGCAGGTCCCCGCCTGAGGGAAGCAGCCGAGCAGGGGGGTGCTCAGCTCCCACCCTGGCCCCCAGCCCCGAGGTCCACCTGGGGCCGGGCCGGGCACTCACCGTTCATGAGATCCAGGATGAAGCTGAGCTTGTCTGGCGTGTGGAATGCGTACGACATGCAGACGATGAACGGGCAGTCCTAGGGAGGGGTGGAAGAGGAGGTCAGCAGAAGCTGTGCCAGGTTCGGAGCCAAAGGCCGAGCTGGTGGCCAGCTGCCCGCTCACCCCGGTGCTGACGAGGGAGAGCATGATGCGCTCGTTCAGGGCCAGCGTCTCCCCTTGCTTCATCTTGATGCGCTTCTTGTCCAGACACTTCATGGCATACCTGCGGGGGAGGGGCTGGTTGGTAAGGCGGTCTGCTGGCACCTGCAGTGCAGGGCCCCAGGGGCGAGGTGGGGTGGGCAGTCCTCAGGGCCCTTGTGGGAAAGACTAGACACCACGACAAGCGTATGACACACAGAGACAGAGAGAGGGCAGAAGTGCTGGCGGGCCGGGGCTCCAGGGGCCACGGCGGGTACCAGAGCAAGAAGCGTGTGTGGCCCTCTGCGGACACCTGCCCGTTCAGGGCACCCCTCCGTGGCCCTCCTCTCCCTCAGGCATGCCGCCAGCGCTCACATCTTGCCCGTGTCGGCCTTCCGGCACCCGTAGACCTCGCCGAAGCCCCCTCGCCCGATGATGCGGTGCACGCTGAAGTCGTTCATGGTCAGCTGCGGGGACGGCAGCAGCAACGGGGTCACTGCAGGCTGCCTGGGCCCCGCCCCGGGGCCACCGTTGCCACGTGCTTCCCTGCCTTGAGCTGTCCCCGCTGGGCTCCTGCACCAACCCCACAGCCAGCCCCTGGGCGTTGAAGGGTCGACTCCCCCGGCCTCCCCGGCCCCGGCCCAGCCCTGGGGCCCGGGTCCCTGGGGAGACGGCTCTCCACGCCCACCCAGCCCACTCACGTGGATGTTGAGCTCCACATTCTTCCACTGGCAAAATCGTGTGAATTTATCGCTGCGAGAGAAGAAACCAGGCTCAGTTGAGCCTTAGAAAGTGAGTGAAATGATGCTGGGGTGAGCCGGCCTCACCCACGACCATCCCCGGGGCTCCCCAGCCTCAGTGCCCTCTTCTGGGGTTGCCCAGGCAGACTGCCAGCCCCAGCTGCCCCCAGCCCCCGCAGTGCTGGCGCTGCTGTCTGTCTGTGGGTTCCTGCCGGGATGAGCTAAGCTTAGAGGTGAGGTCTTCCAGTCTGACCCCGACCTCCTGCTACCACATCCACAACAGTGCTTACCCCATCCCTGCTTGCATACGTCCAGTGACACACCACTTATTCCCTGCGAAGCCCCCACTCCACGACTAGGCAGCTGGGGCATTAAGAAAGCTGTTCCCTGCATGGACCCGAAATCTCCCTACAACTCCCACGCACCACGAAGGCACAGTGGGCAGCGGGGTGGGCAGTGTGTCCTCTCGTGCCCATCCCGACCACCGGCCTGATGCTTCTCAACCCCAACGGGCCCAGCAAGGGGCCAGACGGCCCACGGGAGGGAAGACGCATGGGTGGTCCCTCGCTCCCTTTCGGGCCTCCCTGGACAGGTTTGGAGGTGCCTGGTGCTGAGAAGGGTGGGGCGGGAGTGTCGGGGAGGTGACGGCCTCTTAGGAGCCCCCGCGCTGGCGTGCAGACAGCCCCAGGGGCCCGCGCGTTGGGGACTAAAGCAGGCTGGCTTCTCTCCTCCGCGCCATCCACACCCCTTCTCAGAGCGGCCCTTCCCCACCTTCTGCTACCGCCCACACCCCGCTCTCACCTCTCAATGAATTTCTGGAACACATCTCCTCGGAGGTTCTGACAAATCTCTTCGATGTATGGCTAAAGGAGGAAGCGGGAGGTTGGTGGCTGAGCCAGAGCGGGAGCCGACCAGGCTCTGGGACCTGTGCTGCCCAAGGGGGACCCCGGCTGGGCTGGGCGGCAGCGGGGAAAAGCCCAGCACACACCTGGAAGAGATCCGGAGGCACCTGCTTCTTCACCAGATGGCCCTGGACGTGCTCGATGGCACTTTTTGAGAAGGGCTGGGGAAGAGAGAGGTGTGTTCTTTCTCCACGGGTCTGTCCCTCCCGTCCCCACGCCCATGCCGGCACGCGGGCCCGGGCACTCACGTGTGAGCAGGCCAGCAGCTCCTTCATGATGTAGGTGTCAAAGATCTCCCGGCTGCAGGCCAGGCGCTCGTCCTCCGTCTCCAGCTTCTCGTATTTCTTGATCTAGAGGACAAGATCCCCACAGGTGAGCTTTGGCCCAGCGGGCCGCAGGGGTGTCTTACAGATTCAGCGAAAGCAGCCCAAGCCCTGCCCCTTTCTCCACGCACAGCAGGGCCAGGCTAGCCCAGCCTCACCCCCTCGTAGAACTCCACCAAGGGCTTGGCCTCCTCCAGGTGCTTCAGGCAGAAGTCTCGGAAGAGCAGGTACCCTGAAAGCAAGCATTGTGCATCACGCCGAGCCACGCACCCCGCAGAGGCCTGCCCATCGTGGAGGGTGGGGTGGGCTTGGGGCTTCCTGGACAGAACTGGCCAAGGAGGTGGCAGAGGTGATCTCTGCCCCAGGCAGAGGCTGGGCAAGGTGGCCTCGGAGGCTGTCGCCAACTGAAGATTCTTGGATTCGGGGTCGGGGCGCCTGCATCTCTAACCCTCTCAGAATCTGCTTCCTCAGATGGTGGCTGGAAAGTGACAGATGCCCTGGTGAGGCAGAGGTGGGGAGTAGACCCTGGCGCCCGGGTCCCCCACCCTCTCACTGCAGTCTGGGGCCTGCAGCTCCTCAAGGAGGGCGACACACCCGCAGGTCAGGCTGTGCAGGGGCAGTGAGATCCACCCGGCCCAGGCCAGGGCTGCTGCGTGGGGGCAGGAAGGCAGCCTCCGGGCGGCGGGGTGTCCCTCTCCCTGGGCCTTACACCCCCTTCCGTCATCTGGCTGATTCTCACGGCAGCCACGAGAAACAGGCAGACAGGGGGGGCAGGTCCAGCTGGGGAAACCGAGGCTCAGGGAGACCTGTCAGGCAGGCAGTGTGTGGCAGCTTGAGTAGAACTCAGGGCCCTTCTGTCCAGTGGCAGGTCCTGGGAAGGACAGGCCCGAGAGTGTGGCCTTGGTACAGGGGGCCTCAAAGGGCATGGGCCTCTGGGGAAGGGAAGAGGTGAGACGGGCTGCAGGAAGGGCTCACGGGAGACCTTGCGTGGGCTAGGCCTCATCCTCCCCAGGGATGGGGGCCGGAAGCCTGGCGCCAGAGCAGCCCTGGAGGGCAAAGCAGAAGGGTGGTCTCTACTCCCTCCAGCCCAACATGGGTGACCAGGCTCAAGCTGGGTGGCTTTCCACACCTCTTGGGGGCACCGTCCCCACTGCCTGGGCACCTCTGCCAGAGCTCGCGGCCAGCACTTCTGGTAAGGGAAGACTGGCCTTTCGATAGTGTGCCTTTAGTGACCTGTGACCAGGGCCTCCCAGTGGGCCAGGGGCTTTCACTGCCACCGCCTCACCTGGCCCTCCAACAGTCTTGGGCAGCGGGACTCCTGAGTCCTAGCTCCCAGGTGAGACTCAGAGAGGTGAAGCAATGTGCCAGGTCACACAGCACAGGCAGGGGACCCACACTACGTGCTTCCCGACACACTGACTCGCTAAGCCTGACCTCCAACGCCCGATCCTGCCAGGCCGGGCCACTCCCATTTCAGAGCAGGATCCCGTTCTCCCTCCGGAGCTGTGTGTGGCCGAAGCCTGCTTCCCTGAGCCCCGCCTCACCCTTCCCTGCGTGCCAGGTCCGTGGGCTGGACCCACGATGCCTCTAAGACACGGGCACTGAGGACGAGGAACGGAGGGGCCGGCCAAAGCAGGCTGCTCACAAAGAGGGCCCGTGGGGGTGGGGTGGGGGTGGGGGGCGACCACAGCCCGGCGGGCGCCACAGGAAGGGCCCCGCCCCTTCCTGTCAGTTCTACCAACGGCCCGGCCCGAGCAGCTGTGCCTGCACCAAGGGGAAGCTGCAACTCTCAAAAACAAACCCCAAAGGAGGAACTTCCCTGGCGGCCCTGGGAGACTGCTGGCCCCGCCCCTTCAGGGGGCTCCGGGGCCGACGGCCAGGGGCTGGGAGGGCACTGCGTCACCGCCCTGCTGCCACTGGGGGGGCTCGCTGGCTGCCCTGCCCCCTGCCCCGGTGGCTGGGAGGCCAAACCTCCTGGGAGAGGGGAGCACAGTCCAGCTGGCTGGGATGGGGGCAGGAAGGCGGCCCCGGCGCCCTCCTGCCCACACCCCCCACCGGGCCTGGGCAGCTGGACGAGCAGCAGAAACCCCAGGACCGGCAGAGTCCCCACCGCACTCACCCAGCTTCTGGGAGAAGATCTTCTCGAAGGTCACCTCACCCCGGTCCTCCAGGTACTTCTGCATGACGCTGCGGATGCTGAAAGACACAGGGGCCGGGGTGACCTGGAGCCCCCAAGGCTCCTGTCAGGTCTGCTGGCCCAGCTTCCCTGGAAGGTCGCTGCTTCCTCTCCCAGAATCCAGAGTGGAGGGCACTGCTGGTGGGTGTCATCGCTCCCTCCGAGAAGGCAGCCACCCCTGTTGGACCTGACCGTGGCCACACCAGAGGCACCTGAGCAGTCCTGTGCCTGCCTACCAAGGCCCTGTCCCCCAAAGCTAGGGTGACCAGCAGGTGGCTGCTCAGGAGCCGGGTCCCAGCGCTGCCTCGTCTGGCTTTAGGAACTTGGCCAAACCTCAGAAGCCAGGACTCACCCATCAGCAAATGATGGGTCACGAAAATATGGCCCATCCTGACAATGGGATACTACTTGGCCAGGAAATGGAGTGAAGCGCTGGCGTACGTGTGCGTCACAGTATGGATAAACCTAAGGGTATTCTGCTACGTGAACAGACAGTCACAAAAGGCCACATGTTATACGATTCCATTTATACCACCTGTCCAGACAGGCAAATCTACAGACAGAAAGCAGGTTAGTGAGTGTCAGGCTAGAGAAGAAAAGGGGAATAACTTCTAATGGGCACAGGGTTTCTTTATAAGGTGATGGAAATGTTCTGGAATCAGGTAGTGGTGAAGGTTGCACAACACAGTAAATGTACTAAAGTCCACTGAATTGTACACTTTAACATGATGAATTTTATGTTATGTGAATTATATCTCAGTATTGAAAAAGAAAAGCCAAGCCTCAGCTCCCGTGTCCCTGATACGCGAAGTAAAAACCCCTGCCCCTGGGTTGCCTGGGAGGGCAGCAGAGCAGAGGCCGCTGTTGTGACCACGGAAGCCCAAGCCCCCACTCCCCGCCCCTGGCTATCTCCCCCCACTGCCGAGCGCTGTCTGGGAAAGCCACACCTGGCCACGCTTCACGCCTCAGTCACCTCTTGCTGTCCCTTCCTCTCCTTTCCTGGGCCACCTGCAGTTCCGCCCTGTCAACCAGCTGTGGTCCCATTTGGACCTCACTAGCCTGGGCTCCAGCTGCCCATACTGAGGGCCGTGCTGGGCAGTCAGGCCTGAGCCCGTGCGATGCTCACAGGCCTCAGGATACGTGGGGCTGCCAGCAGGCCACGGATGAAGAGGACTCTGTGTGCCCACCTCTCTGTATGCCCGCACCCCTGCTGGAGCCCAGCACAGGGCCCTGCTGCCCATCACCTAGTGGAAGGTGCCGTGCAACACTGCCCCCCCCAAGCAGGCCCTCCCAGTCCTGCACCGGTGGTTCTGTGACATCAGATAGCATGAGACAAAGCCTGAGCAGGGCCCCGTCACCTGGAGGAGACTCAGGCAGGAAAGAATGTTCCGCGTCATTGGGAGAGGCCGTGTGGAGAAGGCAGAACCTCACTGCGTTCCTCAAATGCCAACAGGATGTCACCAGGTGGCAAAGCCCAGGGCAGCTGGGTGGGCATGGGGGCAGGCAGGGAAGGCCCGGCCAGGGAGGAGCCACGGGGCAGGCAGGGGGCTCAGCAGACAACGCTTGGGAAGCTCGGTCCAGGGCGGCAGGCGAGCGGACAGAGTCTGCTGGGGGCACACACGGGAGGCAGCCCAGGTAGCTGATGACACGGGGCCAGGGAGGAGGGGAAGAAACAAGGTGGGGTAGGAGCAGGCTCGTCTGTTGGATGGATGGATGGAAGGACAGAAAAAGAGCTGAAGAGGCCAGCTGGGGGTCTTGAGGCCCTGGGCCCCATCAGAGAGGGGGCCTGAGGAGAGAAGGCTCCAGGCAGGGCCAGTGCAGCCAGCAGACGCCGCCCAACCCCTGGCCTGGGCTCGCAGGCGGGGCGACTCCTGCCCTGTCCTGCTTAGCACTTTCCTTCTCAGGTGGTCTGGGTGGAGGCCCAGGCCCTGGCCCTCCCGGGCCCTTGTCCGCATTCGGGCCACGCAAGACAACATGGGAGCATGCAGAGCCGGCATGGGCAGTCCTGGAGCTGTGACCCCTCCCCCCAGACGCTCGGAGATGCTGCGACCTCCTCCGAAAACTGTCTCCAACAGGAAGAAGGGTGCCGATGACCTGGACAGCCCTCCTGTGTCCCCATCCTGTGTCTCCAGCCGACAAGAGAAGAGCCCCACCTGAGGGCTAGCGGCCCAGTGGCCCTGCACTACCACGTCAGAGCCGGTTCCCTCCCGGAAAGTGAGGACGCCCTCCACAACCACAGGGACTCCAAGGCCGGGACGTGGCCCTCAGCCACGCTGGCACACCCTCCCCTCCTGGGGGCCACACACCTGCTCACGTCCACCAGCCACCGTCAAGGACACATCTCCCTGGCCCCGGGGGACTCCCAGGGACTCAGGAGATGAGACCAGCCCCCAAGTCCCTCGTGCACTTCACACACATCAGAAGCTAAAAAATCTGTGACACTGAGCAAGACACAGCCCCCGCCCTGGGGCCTGCAGACTGGAGACAGGGAGCCCAGGGAGTCTGTGGGGCGCAGTCTGTGCCTATCTCTCAGGGCTCCCAGCTCTGCGAGGGACAGCCTGGGGCCTCCCGTTTGGACAGGGAAACAGGCCAGGGGGTGTGCTGGGTGGAGCACAGCGGGGTGGGCCCAGTCCAAGGTAGCAAAGGCTCGGCAGGGTCACGAGACCAGGCAGCCGGGAGGTAGGGGTGTGGAGCCCGGGGACGCTGCGAGGGCCAGATTTCTCCTGGGAGGTGGACAAAGCAATAAAGAGGGAAGAAATATCACAAAACGTCGATCTTCCATGGGGTCAGAGGGAACGTCCAGACAGGAAGATGCGGGTGACAGGCAGGGTGACTCCGGCCTGTCAGATGACCCCCCCGGGGCAGCTGGGCGTGGCCCCTGCAATAGTCACTGGGAAGCCCCCTACCCCTGAACCAGCAAGACTGGCACCAGCTCAGCCAAGGCGGCACGATGGGAATGCCCAGCCCAGAGCAGTGCCGCCACTTCCCGCCGCGGGCTGGTGGGCTGGATGTGCAAAGGCCGGGAAAAGCGCTCGCAGAGGGCCTGCCCGCGAGACAGCGGAGCCGGCGGCTCCTCTCCAGGCGTGGTACCCGGCGCAGGCCTTCTGCCCTCCTGGGGGCTCTGCCACCGGCTCGGCCCAGGGCGCGGAGGAAAGGCCCAGGCTCCGTGCCGCTCAGAGGCCAGACCCTGCCTCCCTCGGAAGGCTGCACAGGGTGGATGGCCACAGCATTCTTCCCAGCCCGCAGCACTTCCACTTTCTTCCTTAAAAAGAAAAAAATGTTTTCTAAATAAAATAAACACCACCCCCCCAACCAAACATGAGGTCAGACTCAGCGGAGTCCTTGAAGGAGAGGGCCCCAAGGCCGCAACGTTAGGGTTTCCTGTCCATTCTCATGGGACTGGGGCCCAGGGAGCTGGCAGGTTAGACAAGTGTGTTATGGGGGATGCTCCCGCCAGGGTGGCAAATACAGGCTGGCACAGGAGGCGGTGGCGGCCTCCTGGGCTGGGTCACCTTCATCTCCTACCCCCTCTCCCTGATACTGGCGGAGTCTGAGTGGCGACGGGCCCAGAGCAGCATTCCTGTCCCCGCCCAGGTCAACAACTCTGATATCCAGGAGCACGTGGTCCCCAGATGGACTCCAGGTTGTCCGGAGAGCCCAGTATCTGCACCTCCCCGCCCCAGCCCCAGCCCCGGCCCCCGACGGACCCAGCCCCTCCGGGGAACAGCCTCAGTGGCCTTTGTTGCTGCAGTCGGACCGGTACCCAGGCCTGGGCTCCAAATGGCCCTCCCCACCTCCCTCCCTGAGACCAGGCCAAGTCACAGACTTTAAATGTCCAGTTTCCCCACTTGTAAAATGAGGATGTCAACAAATGCTGAATCGCCAACACTGAGCTGGCCACTGAAAAAGGCGGAAAGGACACAGCAAGAGGAGAATGCAGCCCTGCTGCGAGGGCCGTCAGCTCCCTCCCTCTCCTGAAGGGGGCGCTCCTGCTGGAACCCCCAGCACGCGCCTCCTTCTGGAATGTGATCAGAAGCTCCCCAGTCTTGCTGGGGTCTCAGGCCCACACCTGCCGTGTCCTCAGAGGGTGGGGCTCTGACTGGCGAGCCCGCCCAGCGGCTGGGCCCACGAGCGCCCTGAGCCTGAGCGGCTGCCACTCCACTCTGCTCAGACCAGCCTCACCTCACGCGCTCGTGCCACACAGCCTGGGGGCCCCAGTGGGCAGAGCCCGATACCTGCCCTGCCAAAGGAGCAAGGGCCCCCTGGCAGGAGCTGCCCGGCCCCGCTGCCCGACAGCCAGGGCTGCTCACCCCAGCTGCTCTGAGGAGCAGACCCAGCCTGACACCAGGGGAGAGAGCACTTCCGCCCTCCCAGCCCAGAGCGCGGGCTGGGGTGATGGGACGGCAGGGAGGGGGTAAGGGCTGAGGGGGAGGACTTCCGGCACCTTCCGGCACCACATGGTTCAAAGGGAAAGCTAAGTCCTTCACTCTGTGGCACACGGGCCTCACAGATGACACCCACTCAGGGTCACAAACAGTAGCTTGTATGGACCGGGAGGGACCGCAGGGTCAGAAGCAAACACACTCATCTTTCTTTTTTTTTTTTTTTTTTGCGGTACGCGGGCCTCTCACTGTTGTGGCCTCTCCCGTTGCGGAGCACAGGCTCCGGATGCGCAGGCTCGGCGGCCACGGCTCACGGGCCCAGCCGCTCCGCGGCACGTGGGATCTTCCCGGACCGGGGCACGAACCCGCGTCCCCTGCATCAGCAGGCGGACCCTCAACCACTGCGCCACCAGGGAAGCCCCATACACACTCATCTTGATGGTGAGGAAATTGAGGCCAGAAGAATCTGAGTAGCTCACCCGGAGTCCCAACCAAGTTAGTGGCAAGAAAATATCCAGCCCTCCCTGAGAAAGGGCCTCCCACCAGGCAAGGGCCTACCCCAGCCTCTGCCGGAGAGCTGGGTGCAGAGTCCCAGGGGACCCCGGACTCTTGCCCTGCCTGCCTTGCCCTCCACCCACTGCCAGTGACTGCGGGAGCCCAGCAGGCTGGGGGCAGCCTTGGCTGGCACCTGCCCGGCCAAGGGCCATGGCTCCTATGCTCCCGTGTGACAGCAATGCCAGGGCCACGAAACCTCAGGACGGTGCAAGCTGGCCCGGGGACTCCGGGCCTGGCGGGTCTGGTGTAGCCATGCCGGGAACCGTCACGCTCTGGGAGACGACGACGGTTAAGCCAGCAGATCAAAGGCTGTAGCCGCGGCTGGGGTGCTCCTCCGTGGCATTTCCAGGAAACCTGGCACCGAGGTGGCAGCAGCACGAGGAAGTCCCCTGGGGCTTCTTATTAATATTCCTCAGTGACTCTCCCTGGGGCTGACAACATCCTCTGAGCTCGAGAACAGGGCCACACACTAAATGGGAAAGACCAACCCTAAGAGCCAACTCTGGAGCAAGTCCCGGGCCAGGGAAGAGAAGATGCCAGCACGGGGCACCACACACGAGCCCACCACGAATGTCCGCAGCGGCCCAGGCTCCCCAGGGCACGGTGGCCACAAAGCGACGGCTTGCAGGATGTGCGGGAACAGGCACTCCGGCGGCCTTGTCACACATCACGACTTCTACACCCCGCAATTCACTGCTGCCATCACCCCAGAACAAAGCCAGGACAACTTCCAGGGCTCCCTGCCCTGCAGCTCCCAGAAAGGGGGCCATCCCCGACCCCAAACCCAGAATGGCCTCCAGAGTCAGAGAACTCCCCGCTCAGAGAACAAAGCTGCCAACAGAGTCACACCCGAAGACCCACTTCTGAAACCCCGCTCTTTGGCCCGCGGAGACGCTACCCTCCCTGTCAGCAGCGATGCAGAGAGGGCAGGTTATTGTTTTAGAAAAGGCTGCAGCCAAACTCCTCATTTTTAGTACTCCTGTTTGAAACAGATTAGTGAGAACTCGAGTGTGACTCTGGCTTATGTGTCCGGCAGAGGACACTGGCCCCTCGGGGCCACAGGAACAAAGGGCAGGTGTGCTGGAGGCTGTGCGTTCCTCAAAGACTCTCACGTGCTCGTGGCTTCTGCTGTCTGTTCTGAGGCGGGAGCGTAGTATCCTGGAAGCACCAGCCGTGTGCACGCAGCCCGACCCCACCGGCCCCCAAGCGCTCGGCCCCCCTGCAGAGCCTCCCTGGGTGCCCGGGGCAGGCAGGAAACACCGCTGCAGAGCCTGCCTACACCTGATGTCACCGGGAGTTTACTACTAGGAATTAATCGTGCATGAATAGGACACATTTTTCCTGGGTTGACAGAGCCCAGATTCCCCGACACATGGATTCCAACCTGTCATGCTCACGCGCCCTTCAAATCCTTTTACTGAGGGAACAGCAGGCGGGCGAGCAACTTAATGGCAAAAATGTGAAACCCCATGATCTGGAAAGGAGAACAGATGGGAAAAGATGTCCCGGAGACCCATTCCTGGGGAACGCGGGGGCTTCAAAGGCCCAGAGGGAATGACTGCCCAAAAGAGGATCTTGTTTTGTGGGGGGAGGCGGGGGCGGAGAACGCTGCTACTGGAGTGGAAAGTTCTGGGTAAGGGATAAAGGCTGAAAACAGCAAGGTTTCTCTTGGTGATGCAGAACTGGAAGGAGAAGGAAGGGAGAAAACCACTCCCTGCACCTCTTCCCTCTACAAATCAAGGGCAGGAAGTCCTGGGAGCAAAGAGTTAACAGGAACGAAGAAGCAGCAGAGGAAGAGCTGCGGGTCTGGGAGACGGGGAAGCCAGAAAAGGGCAGGAAGTAGGAAATCCACGGTGGGGGAGGGACCAGGAAAGGAAGAGCCGAGAGAATGGGAGGCTGCAAGAGGCACCCGGCTCTGACATCTGCCGCAGGGGCTGCCACTGTCACCAGGGAGGGCAGGGACATCTCCTGGGACCGCCCAGGCCGGTCTCCTCCGCCAGGAGCCCAGAGATTAATTACACGAGGCCTCCGTGGTCACATGAAGCAAATGACGCTAATTGCAGGACTGCTGCCGCTGCCGGGAAAGCGAGACAGCGGCTCCTTCAGGGAGAGGCCCAGACCACAGACCCCCGAGGGCCGAAGGAGCGGAGAGCTCACCGGTGAAGGGCAGCCTCTCATTTTACCGAGGTGGAAACGGAGGCAGGCTGGGCCAGCATAAGGGACGTGCTGGGGCCCATGTGAGCTGGGACTGCGGTGGGATTAGAAGCCAGTCTCCTGATTCCAGCTGCACAGCTGCCTCCCTCCATGAGAAGCGCGAGAAATGGGTCTGTTTCCTCGGGTTCTATAGGGTGACAGAAGGGAAGGCCCCCGTGCCAACTCAGAGTGGCACTGTGCCCAACAGCTCCTGTTCTGCAGCGCTCAGAAGTCAGAGCTATGATGCCAGCCCCAGCTCCCAGCCAAGCCACAACCCGGGCACCAGCCGCAGGGAGGCTGCCAAGAGGGACCACCCCAAGGTGGGAACGACTCCAAATGGCACCTTGTCATAGACAAACCGCGGCCTTCGTCCCTGGCCCTGACCTCGCGGGTGAGGGGAAGACGTGACCCCAGGCGTGGAGCCGTCTCCTCCGTGCACTAGCTTTGCCAGAGCGGCTCAGCTCTGTCCCAGCCGACGGCGAGGGGCTGGGCCCTGATGGTGCTGGGGCTGCCCTTGTGCTTCCGGGCCAGGGGTGCCAGCTGGCACATTCCACAAAACAAGGACCGGGCTGAGAGCAGAGGTACAGAGAAGTGTGTGGAAGAAACGATGCATAGCAGGGACAGAGCACTTGGGAGTCCAGAGACCCCAAGTTCAAGTGCACCTTGCCTCTGTGACCAAGTCTCTTCCCCTCTCCCAGCCTCAGTTGCTTCAACTATTAAGTGGGAAAATACCACCTGCCATGCCTGTTTCCCACAGTCATGAAAAGGATAAAATGGAGTAAAAAGCGCTTTGCAAACTGGGAAGTGCCAGGCAGACGTAAGATACAGTCATAATGATCTTCAGGGCAGGAGACATCTGACCCAGGGGGTGGGCGAAGCATAAAGCAAAGGGTGGCATATCCTCCGAGGTGGGAGGCCTGGATTCCTAGGCCCTTCCCCAGCCTTAGCTCACTAACAGTCACGGCTAGGGCCTCTAGTCCATCTCACAGGTGTGGGCAATCCGCCCAGTGCGGCACCGCCAGACGGTGACCCTACCTGAGAACCCATGACACCTGGCTCTCGGTCTCCTGCTGTGTTCCCCTAAAACTCACAGCTCACCTGGTTTCAGACACTATACACAGTCCTGATGTTTCTTGAGCAACTACTACATGCAAGGCATGGCCTTACCAACCTCACAGGTTGGTTTTTGGATCGACTGAGATGACAAAGGTCAAAAATAAATAATTATAATTTCCACCATTACTCTTATCACCACCATCAATATCACGGATGTAAAGGGGACAGGAAAAGAGGAACATCTTGTTGCTCACGGTTCTAACACCTGCAGAGCCAACCCAAGGCGGGGCCCCATCAGGAGCAATGCATTCTGAAGCGAGATTACCCAAATGCAGAGAGTTCCAGAAAAGGCCCCGCCTCATACTTTGCAGAAGTCCAACCTGCCAGAGGGTGTTGAGGCCAAGGCCACCAAGGAGAGCCGCCGTGAGACCCAGAGGGTGACTCCCCCATTTCCTCCCTCGTGGCTTTGTCATTTCTGAACCCATTTTTGTTCTAACTGTCGCCGCTCCCTGGACAGCCCACGGCTGACAGTCAGTCTGGTTCCCGTTTTGAGAAATCTGATTGCAAATGTCTTAGAAAAAAAGGGCCCTAACGGCCTTTTCAAAACACAGGCCAATTTTCCTCTCCCAGGCCTGGTGTTCAGTCAATCTGAAACCCAGAGAACGGGTCACAGAGGAAGGCACCAGAGACGTGGGCACCGTACCCCCTCCCCGCCGCCGCAGCCTTGGGCCCCGCTTCAAACACTCAGGATGCTACAGAACCACAGTCCTTACTTCACACCATCCACATTTCACAGATGAGAAAACCGAGGCCCAGAAATGGGAAGGGACTTGCCCAAAGTCACATGATAAGACCAGGAGAGCTAGGACTGGCCCAGGCTCCTGGGCTGGCAGGGCACCAGCATGGCAACTCTCAGGCAGGGATGGAGGAGCTTCTGGGGCTGGCCTCACCACGCAGCATGAGACATCGTGGTGGCCACATGGCTCCTGTAGATGCAGGATGGCCAGGCCCCCCTGGCTCAGGCCACAGTGGTGGACACAGTGTGGAACCAGAAGCCGGAAGCCCCGATCTGGTGGCCAGCCACCACCCTGGATGCCGGTGACACTGGGCAGGCCACTCACCTCTGGGCCTTCAGCTTCCCCACCTGTTCCACGGGGACAAAACCACACCTGACCTACCCGCCCATGGGCTGCTGTGAGGCTCAGGCAATGGGAAAATACTCTAGAAGCCGTAAAACGCTGGACAGCCTCAGCTATTGTCCGTATCCTGTCCACTCCTGTGCCCAAATCCTGAACAGCTGAAACTCGGCTATCAGGTGCAATGATAGCAGTTACCTCACAGAGAGGTGGCAGCTGTGGTCCAGCAGCTGCAGGGGTGCTGGGACGTCCCCTGGCAAACAGCACCCACGGGGCACCACAGGCGGGCCTCACCAGAGGACAGATTCGAGGGGAGAGGGACTGAGGGATGTGGCGCACCCCATACCCCGCTCCCACGCTACCCCGGCCCCAAAACACTCTCAATCCCCACCCCAGGCCAGTGACCCGCCAGAAGAATGGGGAAGATCCGGGAAGACTTGTCTGCCCCAAACCTCACAGAAGTGCCACCCGAGGGGGGCCAGGGGCAGGGGTGGTGGAACCCCAAGGCGGGGATGCTGAGAGTAGGGGCGGCGAAAGGATGGGCGATATAGTCAGGCCAGGCAGATGGGCAGGCAGAGGAGGGGACTCCACGGGACCCGGGGCCACCCGGAGGAGGAGGAAGGGGAGCACGGGGGCCCTGGGGGAGAAGGCAAGAGCGAGGGGCTGGCGGAGAAGGGGACCAGACGGAGTGTGTGAAGGGAAAGGCGGCAGAGTAGGGCAGGGGCACTGAGCGGGTCGGGGAGCCAGTGCAACTGGAAAGCCCCGGCGTTGGGGCGCTCCGGGTTCAGGTGCACAGGGCCTGGGGCGCAGGGGTCCGGTCAGGGCTGCGGGACGCGGAGAGCTGGCGGGGCGGAGAGGGTCTCGGGGCCAGTGCCCGGGTGGTCTGGGGCTGCGGGGTCGGGGCTCGGGGAGCGGGGCCGAGGGGCCGGCGGGCCGGGGCCGGCGCCCGCCTCACCTGGGCTCGGGCAGCAGGATCTTCTTGCTGGCGCGCGCGGCCGGCGTGGCCTTGCTCTTCTCCATGGCCATCAGGTAGCTCACATCGGCCAGCACCGCCTCCAGGTCCGCCATCTTGGCGGCGGCGGCGGCCTCTCCCGCCGCTCGGCTCCGCTCCGCTCGGCGCGCTCGGCCCGGCCCGGCCGCTCCGTCGGCCTCGGGCGCCGCCGCCTGCCTGGCCCCGCTGGGCGCCCGCGGCTCCGCTCGCCGCGGCTCACAGGCGGCGCCGCCCCATGGCGCCGGCTCAGGCCCGGCCCCGGCTCGCTCGGCTCCCGCC
>NC_041229.1:103583442-103617848 GCF_002837175.3 Physeter macrocephalus | reverse complement strand
ATTCGGCGAGCCCTGCTGCCGGGGGGCTGTAACACTCGGGGAGGGGTGGGCCCGCCGCCGCCGCCGCCAGCCGCCGCCACCGCCGCCGCCGCCGCCGCCCGCGCCCCGGAGCCGCCGCCGCCTCCGACCCCGCCTGCCGCGCACAGCGCCAGCGAGCCGGCGAGGGGCCGGGCGGGCGGCGGCGCCCCCTGGAGGCCGCGCGGGCTGGACCGAGCCTGAGCCCCGCGGCCCCCAGACCCCGCCTCAGCCCCCAACCAGGTCCTCGTCTCTGTGACCCCGACCCCCAGCCATGACTCTGACCCCAGACTTGGAACACGACAGGGACCCTGGCCAGAAGAAGACCCTAGACCCAGACCTTGACCACAACTCAGAGCACAGCTCGGATCCCAGACTCCACGACAGACCATGGCTGTGACCCCAGACTGCCATTGCAGAACGTGATCCCAGGGACTTGGGTCTCCGACTCTAGCTATAACCCCTGACCCCTGACCTTGGACAGAGTCGGAAACCTGACGCCAGACCCGGATAACATTCCTGACCTCAGACTCCAAACAGGACCCCAGACCTAGACCTTGGACCACCACCTCAGACTCTGACCATGACCTCAGATCACCACCCTGGGCCCAACCTCCTTCAAACCCAGATCCTGACACTGACCTCCGACCCGCAACAGGACCCCAGATCCAGATTTTGGACCATGACCTCAAACACTGATCCCAACCACAGACCACCACCTTGACCCCATCTTGGTTACTGACCCCAACCTTGATTCCACCCTCAGACTCAGACCACTATCATGACTCCAAACCCTGGACTTAGGGGCAGGGCCCAGACCTGGGCTCTAGACCCAACACCAAAAACTCTGGACACGGACCCAGGACCAGGACATCCAACCGGGACCCAGACTGGACCTAGAACCCTTAACAGGCCGCCATGGACCCGGGACCTGACAACTGCAGTCAGACTCCAGACTTACCCCAGTCCCAATCCCCATTCCTCCTGCTCCAGACCCAATCCAGGCCCCCAGGACTCCCACTCAGGACCGAGGACCCTGCACCAACACCACTCCCCGCCCCGGACAAGAATCATCATGATTCCACAAAGTGGGATCAAACCTCTCTCAGCCTGGGAGGGCACCCGGGTCACTGTACTGCCTGGCAAGGGGAACTTACTCTGCTGAGAGCCCCCAATGGGGGGATCCATGTATCTCAAAGCAGCACCCCTTATTCAACACGCCCTCGAGAGCCTCTCTCTGCTTTCCAAGGTGACAGGATCCCCTCCCTGTCCTGGGCACATGGAGCCAAAGCCTCATGCCAGTTGGTGGGCCAGTAATCAGAACCCTTCTGCAAAGCATAGGATTCCCCACGCCCCGCCCCCGCTCTTTGCACTTCTCAGGCTACCTTCCGAGATCAGCCTCAGCAGAGCCTGGAACCAGAGCACATCAGGATGGTGAGGTCTCCTCGTCAGTGGGCGACACCACCATCCACCCAGATACTCAAGCCAGAACTCCAGGCATCATCCTTGGCTCTCCATCTCCCCCTTCCCTAATCTGTCACCACACCCTCTTATCTGGCCTCCAGATAAGAATCTTCTTAAACCTGTCTGCTTCTGAGGATACCCACAGCTGCTGCCCTGATGCAGGCCCTGACCAGAGAAGCCTCTCCCAAATCTAGATCTGATAGGGTTACTGCCTGCTTAGCACTGAGAAGCAGTGCTCCCGGCCTTCTGGGGCCGCTGAGAGTGGGAAATCAGAGGGGGCCCACTCTGCCCAAAGCAGATCAGGTGAGCAAGTTCCTTAACCGGCAAGTCAAGGTCTTGGATGACTGGGTCCTGCTCCCCTCTCAGGCCTGTGTTGCCACCATCCCCTATGCCTGGGGCCCCCCCACCAGCCTACCCATCAGTTTTTACCTCTGTGCCTTTGCTCTTCCGCCCTGTGTCTGGAAGCACTCTGTGTGCCCTCTTCCCTGGCTAACTCTTGCTCATCCATTAAGACCCACCTCCTCCAGGTAGCCTTCCCCAATCTCCTGCCTCCAATTCTGTTCATCTCCAGTTCTGCACTAACTGCCTACTTCCTTGATTTGAAAGCATCGTCAATTGCAAGATGCATCATTTCAAGTTTTTGACAGAGGGGTGGGATGTGTGTGTGTGTGAAGCTTTATTAAATGTTTGCATGCATTGGAAAATGCATCCTGATGTTAGAAATGCTAACATATAAAAAAAGGGTTCATACCTCCTCCCACTGTAACTGAAGCTCCCAGTTCACCTCTTGCCCCCAGTGCCCACCATGGGACCTGGCACAGAAAGGTATAGTCAATGTTCGATGAATGAATGAGTGACTGAGTGAATGAGCTCCACAGCCCAAGGTGGCACACGGAGTTTGGGGTAGAAGACGGCCAGAGGCACAGGACGATGCGCCAGAAGGCCTCTAACTTCCTCTCCTCCCACCTCTCCCCATCTCTTCGGGACTCTAACTACGGCCACCTGGGGTTTCTGGAACCACTCGTATTTTAAAAATCCTGTCCAAAGGACTCATCAGACCAGAGTCCCTGTGAATTCTGAAAAGCCAGCCATCCTGCTCCCGGAGGTGGCCCTACCTCCCGACACCACCTGAAAGCCCAGAAGGCCCTTCCCGGCCACTGCCCAACCCGCAACCCCGGCAGGCCTGAAGCTTGGGTTGAAGGAGAGAGAGAGAGAGAGAGAGAGAGGAGGGAGGGAGGGAGAGAGAGAGAGAGAGAGGTGGGAGGGAGGGAGAGAGAGAGAGAGGGAGAGAGGAGGGAGGGAGAGAGAGAGAGAGGGAGAGAGAGGAGGGAGGGAGAGAGAGAGAGAGGAGGGAGGGGGAGAGAGAGAGAGAGAGAGGAGGGAGGGAGAAAGAGAGAGAGAGAGAGAGAGGAGGGAGGGAGAGAGAGAGAGTCTCCAGGGCACCCCTCACTGATTCCTGGGACCCTGGAAAGCAGCTCTTGGAAGCCCTGGGCTGGGGAGAGGTTGGTCCCAGCGCGGGCCTAGGGAGGCTTTTTTTGGGTAGTGCTGCCCTCTGGTGGTTGAGGGAAGGTCGATTGTCAACCTGCCTTTCCAGGCTGGCTTCAGTCGTTTTCAACCAACTTTGGTGCCTAGACCGTGCCAGCCTCTGGCTGGAATGCTGGGAGTGAATGAGGAGTGGAACCCCATCTCTGCCTAGCTGGCAGGACTGCAGATACATCATTACCTGGCATCTCGCCCAGATGACTAATAGGTGTTGCAAATTTAACGCGTCCCACACTGAACTCTGGCTCCGCACCCAGCCCGTTCCCACCTGCTCCTCTCCTGCCTCCCCATCTCAGTAGTGGCTCCTTCGTCCTCCGAAAAAAACCCAGGAGTCATTCTCCATTCCTCTCTTCCCTCACTTGCCTCTGCCGCCCCCCCCCGCCCCCACAGCCTGTCCTGTCGACTACCTGGTGTGTCACCCCACATCCTTCCACTGTGCCCTGCTAAACCCGATCTGAGTCCCATCACCTGGCGCTGCCTGGCGCTGATGGCTGCACCAGCCTCCTCCCTGCCGATCCTCTAGCCAGAGTTTTTTTGTTTATTTATTTATTTATTATTATTATTAAATAAATAAATTTACTTATTTATTTATTTTTGGCTGCACTGGGTCTTTGATGCTGCGCGCGGGCTCTCTCTAGTTGTGGCGAGCAGGGGCTACTCTTCGTTGTGGTGCGCGGGCTTCTCATTGCGGTGGCTTCTCTTGTTGCAGAGCACGGGCTCTAGGCGCGCAGGCTCAGTTGTGGCTCGCGGGCTCTAGAGCACAGGCTCAGTAGTTGTGCTGTGGCATGTGGGATTTTCCCGGACCAGGGCTCGAACCCATGTCTCCTGCATTGGTAGGTGGATTCTTAACCACTGTGCCACCAGGGAAGTTCCTATTTATTTATTTATTTATTTTGGCTGCGATGGGTCTTAGCTGCGGCACGCGGGGATCTTTAGTTGCAACATGCGGGAACTAGTTCCCTGACCAGGGATCGAACCCGGGCCCCCTGAAGTGGGAGTGTGGAGTCTTAACCACTGGACCACCGGGGAAGTCCCTAGCCAGAATTTTTACAGGCCTAAATCTAACCCTGTCTCCAATGACCACCCCTGCACTTAGGAGAAAACCCACCCCTCTCTGTGGCCTGTGAGACCTGCAGTCTGGCCCCTGCCCATCTGTCTAACTGAGTCCACTCGCCCTTCCCTGTGCCCTTTATTCTCCAGTCTCTCTGGTCTTCCTTCTGTCACTACAACAAGCCAAGTTCATTTCCACCTCTGGGTGTTGACTTTATAATTCCCCTTGCCTGGAATGACCTTCCTTTCCCTCCTTTCCGGCAAGAAAGACTCCTGCTCACCCTGCATCCCGAGGGCTGAAAACTTCCTGTTCATTTTTAGTGAAAAAAAAAAAGTTCCTGTTCAGGGGGCTCTCCCCGAGTGCCCCCGTTTGTTGTGGTCACTGGTGCACTCACTCTTCAACCCCCACCATGGCGCTGGGCACAAAGTTAGGGCCACAAGGAGAAACAGGATTCAGTGGTGGCCCAGTCTGGTGAGGAAGAAGACCCCTAAATGAATGCCTCTAATTAATCTGGCAAGAGCTATAATGTGAGGAGATGGGTCACTCAGGAGAAGAGAGTCAGGGGAAGAGTTGGGGAAGGTCTTGAACTTGACATTGTATGCACGTGAGTATGAGTGAGTTTGGGGGTGAGGACTGGCATGTGCCAAGGCCCAGGGGTGCAAGTTTCCTCCTGCTGGGGCTTCACCTCCTCGTCTCCATCCTGGGGTTTGAAGATCCAGGAGGATGAGCTTGAGGGCTTCCCAATCTGTATACCTCACCAGGGGTGTGCAGATTGACCAGGAGAAACTCCTGCCTGAAGTAGACAGCCACCTCTTTGATGTCCTGGGGCCCAGACAGTGCCAGGCTCTGGCTAGCCTGCTGGGACTTCACCTTATTTACTCACTCACTTATCCAACAATATTTGTTGAGCTCCTACTACATGCCAGGCACTGGTGCTTGGCCTTGGGGATCCAACATAGAGAGAGACAGAGAATCTATGGGCAAACCATACATAATAATAAACACTGACACTTCCTGGGTTCTCCCCACGTGCAGGGCACTGTTCCTAGAACCCAGATGATCTCATTTAATGCTCACAACATCCTTATGAGGCAAGTGACAAGTTATTGTAAGAGCCAGCAGCCTCCTCAGGTGAAGTCGGGGAAACCTCTGCGGACTGGCACTTTTGCCAGAGCTAGGCTAGGAGGGAAGCAGCTTTGTTAAGGGCAGGGAAAAGAGCTTTCCGAGCATGTGGAACAGCAAGTGCACAGGCCCTGAGGGAGGAAAAAGCCTGGTTATCCAGGAGGTTCCTACATCTCCAGGAGACAGGCTCTTTGCTCCCTCCCGCACAGTCCACGGACCTTTGGTGGCCCACAACTCTGGGCCAGGCTTCCAGACGCTGGCTGCGCCCGACCCACTTCCTTGGAGCAGCGGCTCTCCTCGGATCCCTCCGTAAGGTCACTAGCCCCAGGGCTGCCCCGGGCCCCAGTCTCCTTTTCCGCCTTGGAGCTTCAGCGCGACGTGGCCCCGCCCCAGCCCGGCCCCGCCCCCGCCCCCGGCGCCCTCCCGGGGCCGTTCCCAGCGCGCATGAGCCTCGACGTCCGAGGCTCAGCTTGGCGCTAGGTCCTGCTGCGTTCCCACCGTGGGTGTCGGTGCCTTGACCCTCTCAGCCCGCCTGTGAGTGTCCCAGTCAGGGTCTCGTAGCCCCCACGGCCCCCCCTGTGGCGACTGGTACTTGCCGTGTCAGGGGGAGGGAGGATGTGTGCGGAAAAGACCTGGGGTCAAATGCTAGCGCCACTTCCTGCTGCCTCTCTGGGTGCCTTAGGCAAGTTACTGAACCTCTCTGAGCACTGCCTTTCTCATCTGTACCCGGAGCGCCTCCCTCCTGGCCTCACTGGATTGTTTTGAGGATAAGCGGAGATGATGTGTGTGCAGTGTTGAGCCGAGGGAGATGGCTTGCTGAGTGGCCACTGTCCTGAGTACCTTGGGCCTCACTTGTGCCTCTCTCTCAGCGTCCTCCATGGTCTCTTTTCTCTCATTTCTCTTCTCCCCTCCTCCTTTCTCTACCTCTTTCTCTGCCTTTCCTTTTCTGGGTCTTTCAGGGTGTTTCTCTCTGGGTCTGGGTCTCTTTCTGCTTCTCTCCCTCTGTCTTTCCATCCTAGCACTGTCATGGCACAGTCTGGGGGCATAGCAGCTGGACTTCCTGCCCCCCTTGTAGCTCTCTGGAGTGGGGCGGGTGGGGCGGCAGAAGCGCCAGGCTGAGGGCAAAACAGGTCCTCCCCGACGTTGGGTGTCTGCTCTCACTGTTTCCTGCCCGCACATGGGTGTCAGCACCGAGGTTTCCTTTCCGGCCTGGCACCTGGAAAGGTGGTGGTAGGGCGAGTCTCCCCAGCCAGCAAGTGCCAGGCCTGCTCTGCTGGTGGCCACCCAAATGGCCCTTAGCACAGAGGTGGCCTGGGAGGGTGGGGGGAGCTGGTCCTGGCCCTCTCCCCAGGTCTAGCTACATCATTTGTGGGGGCCACTGCACATAAAATGCACATCCTCTTGCTCAAAAAGTAAGAATTTCAAGATGGTGACAACAGCGCATTAAACTAAGTGTGGGGTCCATCTGAGGGCAGGGCCCCGTGTGACTGCGTGGGTCACTCACCCATGAAATTGGTCCTGCTTCCCTCTCCTATAAATCCACTTTTCATTATGCTCAGTAAATTTCCTTATCCCTGGACTCCCAGGACAGATGAAGGGGGGGGAAGCAGAGCTAGCTAAGTCAAGCCCCACCCTTAAGAAGTTCAAAGTGCCATGGGAGGGCTTCCCTGGCAGCACAGTGGTTAAGAATCCGCCTGCCAATGCAGGGGACACGAGTTCAAGCCCTGGTCCGGGAAGATCCCACATGCCACGGAGCAACTAAGCCCGTGTGCCACGACTACTGAGCCTGCGCTCTAGAGCCCGTGAGCCACAACTACTGAACCCACGTGCCACAGCTACTGAAGCCTGTGCGCCTAGGGCCCGTGCTCCGCAACAAGAGAAGCCACCGCAATGAGAAGCACGTGCACCTCAACAAAGAGTAGCCCCTACTCACCGCAACTGGAGAGGGCCCACGCGCAGCAACGAAGACCCAACACGACCAAAAATAAATTAAAAAAAAAATAAACAAGTGCCATGGGAGGGGGTGTGGACAAACACCCAGCCTGGGTGCTTAGCAGGCACGAGGGAGCTGGGGTAAAGGCTCAAGCTCCAGAGCCCCAGGCCCAGAATTCACGTATGTCCCAGCCCTGCCACTGACCCTTCACTTTACCTCTCTGAGCCTTGGCTTTATAGAATGAAGGCACCTGCCCACCAACCCCTGCCCCGGGTGGGGTATGGGTGTGAAATGCCATTGCTTGTACACAGAGGCTAGGGAGCAGGGCGGATAGGACCAACTCTGCAGCCAGTCTCCAGGTTTTACTAGCAAAGACACTTTAGGCAAATGTCTATAACTCAGTTTCTCATCTTTAAAATGAAGATAATAATAGACTTGCTATGTATTTACAGTAGTCAAGACATGGAAGCAACCTAAATGTCCATCGGCAGATGAATGGGTAAAGAAGATGTGGTACATACATACACAATGGAATACTACTCAGCCATCAGAAAGAATGAAATAATGCCACTTCAGCAACATGGATGGACCTAGAGATTATCATACTAAGTGAATTAAGTCAGAAAGAGAAAGACAAATACTATATGATATCACTTATATGTGGAATCTAAAATATAACACAAGGGACTTCCCTGGTGGTCCAGTGGTTAAGACTCGGTGCTTTCATTGCCATGGCCCCAGGTTCAATCCCTGGTCAGTGAACTAAGACCCCACAAGCCACGCAGCACAGCCTAAATAAATAAATAAATAAAATATGACATGAACTTATTTATGAAACAGAAACAGACTCACATAGAAAACAAACTTATGGTTACCAAAGGGGAAAGGGGATGGGAGAGGGATAAATTAGGAGCTTGGTTAGCAGATAGAAACTACTATATATAAAACAAACAACACGCAACACGTCCTACTGTATAGTACGGGGAACTATATTCAATATCTTGTAATAAACCATAATGGAAAGCAATATGAAAAAGAATATGTATATATACATGTATAACTGAATCACTTTGCTGTACACCAGAAACTAACACAACATTGTAAATCAACTATCCTTAAAGTAGAGTTGCTGCGAGGATTCGGAGTTACTTTTTTTTTTTTTTTCGGAGTTACTTTATGTAGGTGCTTAGAACAGTGGTCAACACATAGTAAGTCTCAGTAGATGCCAGCTGTTTTTACTATGTTGTTGCCTGTGAAAGGTACGGTATGTCCAGGTTAATCCCTTCTGGTTGGTGGGGAAACAGGAAGGGCTTCTGGAGGAAGAGGTGTTTGAAGGAAGTATAGATTTTCATAGTTGTGAGGGTGACACACCCTGAACACAGCAAGCCTGGTGACTACAGAGGTGTCCAGTTTGAGGCCTCTTAGGAGCACCTACCACCAACCTGGTGCTTCTCATTTTACAGATGCCAGTGGCAGGATGAGTTTACACATGACTCTGGAGTGTTACACATGAAGACTGAAGATTTTTGTGTGTGCTTTAGGAAGATTAATTCATAGCTGAATACAGGTTAGATTGGAAACAGGCCAAAAAAAAAAAAAAAAAAACAGCTGGTAGCATTAACACAAGAAAGGAGGGGAAAGATGTATGAGGTAGTGAATTTGGAGAACATGGCAACAAACTGGCTGTACTGGGGAGGCACAGGCCTCTGGGTATCCAAGCTACTGGGAACACTCAACACTGTTGCTTGGGCATCTATTATGTGCCAAGCTCTGTGCCAGCTGCTGGGGATGACATGGTGAGCAACACAGTCTGATCCCTGTCCTGGTGGAGCTTCCCAGCTAGCTGGGGAGACTGATTTTAAAGGAGTCCTAAAAACCAGTCGGGTGCTATGGCAGCATATGATCCAGTCTTGAGCAGGGTGGGAGATGGCTTCCCAGAGGAAGTAACATGTAAACTACGGAAGGTGTACCAACAAAGGGAACAGCAAAGGCCCAGAGATGGTGGAACTGAAGTTAGCTATGAGGGTGGAGGGGAGTAGGAGGGGCAAATGGTGAGTGAGGAAGCTTGGACTTCATCCTGAGACAAACACACTAATGGGTTTTAAATAGAGAAGTAGTCAAATCTAAGAGAAATGTTCTGGCTGCCAACATGGAGGACAGGGGGCTGGCCTAGAGGCTGGGAAGCCTCAGGGCTCCTGCTGGGGTCAAGGTTCTGGACAATGCAGGCTTCACCTAGGGTGGCAGGCATGAGGTCATCGAGAGGTGGACGCTGGGCTCTTGTGATATTTAGATGGCAAAACTGACAGTCTGCCTTCCCCTGCAACATGGAACATGGCCACATCCACATCCAACCTCAGGAAGTGGACTGGGAACCAGCTCACCGTCCAGGACCCCGTGCTTTTCCAGAATGTGCAGCAGAATTGGAGATGGTCCTTAACAGCCTGGTGAGTAGGATGGGCAGGGATCCCCAGATGCCCTGAAGGTAGTGATGACAGCCTCCTCAAGACCTCCCGGGTGGGATTTCAGCTCTCCTGAGATGGTGCAGTCAGGGCTGAGGACAGCACGTCGGACAGTCGTCTAAAGGCTGGAAGCCTGTACTCAGTAAGCAGCAGGACACTGTGGGACAAATGCCGAATGGAGCCTGACACACACCTTGTGCGGTGACCTCGAACAGCATTGTCCTTGAGAGGCCTGTTCTACAGCTGTAGTGGTTGGAGGTTGGCCTTGGCTAATGGCTGTCCAGGATGGCAAGATTAGAAATCCCCAGGCCTGCTGTCAGGAGAGCATCACAGGGGTCCTTCCCAGCTCTCCTTGAGGACTCTGTAGGGCCACTCCCAAGCACTGCTTTGTGGGGAAGGGGTGGGGGTCCAGTAACCTCATACTTAAGTTTTCACATCTATTAAAAAGTTCCCCTTCGTGAAGTAAAATGTTTTGGCGTTTCCATAAGCAAGTGCTGCTTTTTGATATTCAAAAAAAGAAGGCAAGACAAGTAGTAGAGGCACATAGCAGTTCTGCTGCTAACTCAGGGATGAAGCAGGAACTGCGGGCCTGGGGCGGGGTTGGGGGGGGAGTGGGAGGCGAGAGCCTGCAGGACCTTCTGACTCTTCCTCTTTCACATGGGCGCACACACACACACCAAGGCAGAAAAGGTTTTGTTGTTGTTGTTGTTGTTTTTAAAACCTTTTTATTAAAAAAAAAAAAAAAAAAAACCAAAATATTCCCCATTGGAGGCTATTTCTTTTTTTGTCTTTTAAAAATTTTATTACACAAATATCTCCCATTCCCACATGTCAGAGGAAAGATGTCCTTGCTCTTTCTAAAACCAATAGTGGAGAACGTTTAGAAAACAAAAGTCCAGCTAGCTTCCCTCCTTCCCTGGCCCAAAATAACCCCAATGTGTCAACTGAGATAGCATGACTTGTCCCCTTAATGCTTACATTTAATTTAATTTTTTAGCACAACATTGGAGATTGACTCTAAATCAGCAACAAAAAATATATATTTACAATATTTCTCCGAAAACAAAAACACAACCAAACCCTTTAAACATAGTGACTTTAGGAGTTTTATTTATGGAGCAGTTATTTTTTAATCACCAAGTGATTTTATATTATATATATATATAAATTTTCTTCCTTTCCTTGTGGTCTTTCGCCCCGGTGCTCGGAAAGATGGAGGCAGGGTGTCTGGTCCCGCGGTCTGAGGAAGGCAAGCTCTCCTGGCAAGGCCGTGTCTAAGAGCAGATTGCAGGAAATTCGGCGGAACTCCCAGGTTCCTCTGTCCCCAAAGACAGACATTTCTTTCCTCCACATGGACCAACCCTCACCTCTAAAAACCATTTTCCCCCTCACAGTCCCAGAGAAAAGGAAAACCCAGCAAGGGCACAGGTCCATTGGCTGCCACTCCTGAGCTCCCTTTTCTGCTGACCAATTTACGTGCGCGGTAAAAATGCTTGTTTTTCCAAACCAAAAACAACAAAAATAGAAACCAAAACCCAAAACAAACCATCAGCTTGGAAATTTCTGTAGATGAAACGTCCCAAAGTCAGAGGCACTCTCCCGGCACAATCCCTGCTCTGAAGGGGTCTCTCCACCTCCCCTTTTATAAAAAGACAAGAAAACAAAACAAAGTAATCTTTTCAGTATTTTCCACAGGAGCAACCAAAAAAAGGCAGGAAGCTTCCAATTATAGGTCATTAACAATAATATTAATAAGGTTTTTGCTCAATACCCAGGGTTCTTTACAGAGAAGTTCCCCTAACTGAGGCACTCTGGAATAAGTCACTGGCATTTCCTCAAAGTTTCAGCCCCAGTTGGCTGGGGCCTGGAGACCAATGGAAGGGGCAGAGGGTCACGGGAGCAGACTGCTGCTTTTAAGGTGCAGCCAAGAGAATCAGCAGATTGGAAGAAACAGACACAATGCCACCCCCTCACAAGACCCAGTTTTCTCTTAGGAGGCCGGTCAATGCCAGGGTCAAAGCTGGGCTAGGTGGCAAAGAGGGAGCCCCTCTGCCTCTATTGCTTTGGAAGTGGCAAGGGTGCACGTGGCGTCTCTCCTTGGGGTGGCTCACACTTCAGACCCCTGGTGCCTGGGCTCCTTCCCCTCCCCCAAAGGGCTTCAGGAGGAGGAGGGCCTGAGACTGGGCTGCAGGAAAGGGGCCAGGAAGGGATGGGCTGCAGGACGAGAAGGGGGGGCAAGGTTGTGCTGTCTCGCTATCCTTACAGATGGGGAGCAGAGTGCAAATCCGCGTCTATCATTTATAAGCTCTCGCCACAGGCTGCTGCTACTGAGCATCTCCTCACACACTTAAATATTGACCCAAAAGAAATTCCGACCTTTCTTTCCATTTTTTTTTTTTTTTTTTTTAAAGTGCAAAAAGCTCTCTGCTGCCCTAGAGAGAGGATCTTTGGACAGGCCGTTCAATGCAAAGTAAGAGGGGGCAGCTGATGGGGCTCGAC
Organism: Physeter macrocephalus; assembly: GCF_002837175.3. NCBI lineage: Eukaryota > Metazoa > Chordata > Mammalia > Artiodactyla > Physeteridae > Physeter > Physeter macrocephalus. Next base: position 103,605,763 of record NC_041229.1, on the reverse strand, counting down.
ACAGGGCGGTGGAGTGGGAGATACCACGCTCCCCTCCTTCCCTCCACACACACGCTTAATACACTCAGCCACACACACCGAGGCACATGCACACCCCCTTCCATGGCTGCAGGCAGAGGGCAGGTGACTGGCTTCTAAGCAGGACCTCCCACCCCTCCAAAGGTGCCAGATCAGTGAGCCACTGGGGCTAGACACAGGCCTGCGCTCGGGTGGCTACGGGACACCTGAGGCCCGGAGCCTGCTGGGAGGCAGGTGGGGACCTGGCCTAGTTCTCTGATCCCCCCCAGCTGGGGGAGACAGGCTGCTCCCTCTGAGGACACGCATCCTGGGAAAGCCCTATTCAGGCGGGAATAAGGTTAAGTGTGGAAAAGGGCAGGGCAGGCCAAAGAAGGAGGGGAACGGGGAGATGGTGCCTGTCTCAGAATCTGCCTGGGAAGCAATAAAATGGGGGTGTCCCTGGGGTAGACAGTTCCAGCTCCTCTGAAGAGCCTCAACCCCAATAAGTGCAATAAGGACTTCACAGAAACTAGCAGGCAAGTCTGGGCTGGGGGAACCTCATTATGTGAACTACCACGAGCATCGGACAGGATCAAGCTAAAGGACAGGAGAGGAGGGAGAGCACAGACACAACAAGAGGTTTTAGACACCTCAACAGCACCAGTGTGATCTGCATGGGGCTGGCATTCCTGGGGCTGCTGGCCCCTCCTGCATAAGCCGGGAGAGTGTGATGGAGGAGAGACACGCACTGGACACCATAAGGAGAACCTGGCCACGGAGACAGGGCCACTTTCTTCCCTGGGAGTTTGCTCAGAACCAGGTACCGCTGGGGACCATGGATGGGGAGGAGGACCCCAGGGCCCAGTGCAGATGATGGTTGCACAGACACCCCAAACTGAGAGCCCAGCCTCCTGGCAGGCGAGTGAGTGAGTGGGTGAGCAAGCGAGCAGGCACTGTGACAGCACACAGCCTGTGCTTTCCCCTCAGATCAATTTGCTACCCCCTTCTCCTTAGGAGGGAGAGAAGCAGGCAGGTAAGCCTGGTGTCCACCACCCTCTCTGCCCCGCCTGTAAGGGAAGGGCTCAAGGGACAGGAGAGCAGACAGGGAGTGTGACGCTGGCCTCAGAGCCCGTGCAGGGTCGGGGAGAGAGGCTCTCCTGGCTGGGGAGTCAGGGGAAGATCGGTTTCCTGTTCAGTCTGGGCTGGGTGTGTCTTAGCTGATCTTCTGTATCAGCTTCTCGTCAGACAGGCAGTAGAGACTGTTGATGGACAAGTCTGAGATGAAGTGCTCGCAGGCTTTTCGGGTAATCTGCTTGCATCCTCGAAGGTCGATCAAGGTGACATTGGCGATGCGCCGTAGGTAGATCAGGGTCTGGTCTGTCAATTTATTGCAACCTGTGGGGAAAGAGACCACAAGGACAATGCTATGTGGGCTTCCCTGGTGGCGCAGTGGTTGAGAGTCCGCCTGCCGATGCAGGGGACGCGGGTTCGTGCTCCGGTCCGGGAGGATCCCACGTGCCGCGGAGCGGCTGGGCCCATGAGCCATGGCCGCTGAGCCTGTGCGTCCGGAGCCTGTGCTCCGCAACGGGAGAGGCCACGACAGTGAGAGCCCCGCATACCGCAAAAAAAAAAAAAAAAAAAAAAAAAAGACAATGCTATGTACACACAGCCATAGGAGCCTCAATTTCCCAGCTTTCCCTCAAGATGCTAAACAAAAGCCCCCTTTTTCCCATAACTACCGCCATCAGCACGGCGGCCTCTGAAGGCCCCCTGCCACTGCACTCCCTGCACTGCAAGGCTCACCAAACTGCAGCTGGGTGGTGGCCGTGCTCTTAGGCACCTGACAACTGCTCGAGGCCTTAGTTCCCATCAGTTACAAAAGGGATAGAGTTCCATGTCCTTGTCCAGATGTCAGGAAACAAATTAACATGGTTTAGTCAACAGCCCATGTTCTTTCTGTTCTACTGATCAAGCTCCAAGGAGGGCTGGGCTTCTGGGAGGCAGGGGGCAGTTTGTCACAAAACATCACAGCGCCATACCTGCCATATTGAGCTCTGTGAGGGAGTAACGAGTGGAAGACCCAACAGCGGTGAGTAGATTGGAGGACTGATCTGTCAGGTGGCTGCAGTGACTGAGGTCGAGTCGAGACAGGAGGGGCATGTGGCGAATGATGAGGCGAAGCGTGGCATCTGTGATGTCAAGGCCCGCCAGCCGGAAGTCGGTCATGTTCCGGAGCTTGCTGCGATTGTCCTGACCTGCGCAGGCAAGAGAAGGGCCTAGATCAAAATTCTCAACTCTAGTCCAGCTCCAAAGCTGCAGGCAGCTTCAGCTACTTGCTGGCCAGGCCCTCCTGCAGGGGTTAATAAGCAGAACTGCCCACACGCTTCCCTTCAGGGAGTGAGCAGTGCGTGGGGGCCGTTTCTAGGAAACCAGACACGTTTTCTTTCTTCCCAGCTGCTGGACTGTGCCTCACTTACACAGCAAAGGGGTATGTGTGGAATGCTCCTCTCCTTCCCACACTCCCGCACTTTTCTGGACTATCATGGAAACAGCTTTCAATGTTCCACCTCAACCATGAAGCCTTCCTGGACTTCCTTGGGCTTATACTCTCTAAGCCCCAAGCTCCACTAACCCACAAAATGGACTTACTCCTTTCTTTGTTGGTAGTTATCTATAAACAGGTAACCTGCACTTGTACGCAGTCCATCATTCTGTTTTCAATTTGCATTTTTCTACTCTTCAACAGCATCAGAACCTTAGCTTCTGGGAATGAAGTTCAGCTGAAAGACAAAGCTGCCCCAGGAGGAGCCCAGAGCATACCTGGTTTATCAGCCGGTGGAGTCAGCAAGTCCCGAATTTGAGGGTCCTTGATTCCTACTGCCCACCGAAGATCAAGGGTCCTGAGAAGGGGGCAGCTGGAGGTGCTGAGGGCAGAGACTGCAGACCAGGAGCAGCCTGCCAGGAGGAGGTCTTTCAGTCCTGCAATGGAAGGAAACAGACACGCAATAAAACACTCTATGGGCCCATCCAAAGCCTCAACTACCAGCTGATCAGACCAAGGTAAACAGATGCCCAGTCTAATGGAGAGAGGGACCATGTCCTAATCTTACTCGAGTAATCCAGCTCAAAGACTCCTATGGCTTTCCTAAATTACATCTAACTCTGGTGGTAAAATGGATTGCTTAGTTCCTACCAGAGTCATGTAAGTGTGAGTGACTTCCTCTTTATCCAAGACCTCAAAATGCTTAAGGGAACAAGGCCTTACAAGGGGCTGATCAAGGCAACATCTTACTCAAATTTCCTCTTCAGTGGCTATGCTGAGCAGACCTGCAGGGCTGGCAGCAGCACCTGATCCTGTTCTCTTCATTGTCTACCGCAGTGATTGGCCTGCCAGTCCAGAGTGGCACCGTGGGGACTGGCAGTTAAGGTGGCCCAGGCTAAGTCTCTTGCTAAGCAGAAAGGCAACAATGGCACAGACTGATGCCCTAAATTGCCCTAAAGCAATTCTAAGAAGTGCTGCCAACAACGCAGCTTTCCCTGCCTGCCCTTGGAAGGACAGCACAGGGCTGCTCACCTGGCAGCCTATTGACGAGCCACGTCAGTTGTTTTTTGGAGATGTTGGTCCAACTGAGGTCGAGGCTAACTGGCTGCCTCTTGATGATGCCACTGAGAGCCTGGGGTACAATAGCCTTACACCTACTCAAGTCAATTTTTGTCCAAAGTCTCTTGTCGCAGCACCTGTGACAGAAGGAAAGAGAACTAGCTGTCAATACCTGATGTCCCTTGTCAGAGGAACTTCACCACAGGCTGCTGGAGGCTTCTGGGAAAAGCAGAGCACCTGGAGGATTCACCTTCCCTAGATTCTTCTACACGCATACAAGGATCATGCCCTGTCATTTTTTTGCCTCAGAGAATAGGGATTACTTGACCAGTTCACCCTGATTTACTCTGGATGGGCTGAGAACACAGCACAATTGTTAGGGACACAGAGTAAAACAATATACTATAACCCCTCGTTTGCATTTAAATGGTATGGCTCCCATCAAAGTATATATAAGGGAACATTAAAAAATTTCTTGACTTCTTACTGCTGGAAGCTACTAGGCTTCCCTCTACTCTCTCCCTCATCACAGTCTCTCCCAGCTGCCTGAGACGCAGGGCGCTACGTGGCATATCCACAGTTCATTGTGCCTTGAGCTCCACAAAGAGCCATTACTGTATCAGGTCGAAAGAGGCTCTTTATTAAAATCAGGCCTGGAGAGTCCTCTACCACCCTTGGGTTTCAGTGCTATCTTTACATTTTCTAGCCAGTCCAGACCAGAACTGAAAGGGAGAGGCCTGCCCTTCCACTGCAATCTACAAGTCCATAGGCCACAAACAGCACTGCAACATGCAGGCTTCTGTTTAATATTTTACAGTTCCTGCTCCCCAGCCTGGCTCAGAGTCTGGCTGGCAGGGGAAGAGGAGATGGCACATAATGCGAGTCTTATGTGGCTTGGCCTGGAAACTGAGGGATAGAGCCAGGCAGGCCCACTAGCCCTACGAAGAGAAATATTAGGAGAATTTGGGTAGATCACGTATTAATTCAGATTTGGGAAATAAACTCAAGTTTGCAAAGAATGGAGTCTTTATTTAAAGACTGAAAAAACTTCACCAATGGCACATGAAAATTCTATGGCAGAAACAGGCTGCTTACAATAGAGCAGGGGATCTCAAACTTTAATGTGTATCAGAATCCCCTGGTGGAGAATTTATTAAAAACAGATTGCCTGCCCCCCCCACCCCCCCGCAGGTTCTGATTCAGTAGGTCTGAGATGGGCCCTGAAAACCTGCACTTCTAGCAAGGTCCCAGGTGATGTCACTGGTCCAGGCATGGCACTTTGGCAAGCACTGTAATGGGATTTGACCAGATATAAAGGGTATGTTCCAGGGCCCAGGAGCTTAAGGGAAAACAATGCCCAGTGGAAATCTTTGTTTATCACCTCTAGGGATTCCCCCGCCCCTCCCTTGTCTTAACGGTTAACTTGAGAAGAAATGGCAGGTCTCATTAAGAAGGACAACTAAGTCTCAGGAAGCTTCAAAACTGAACTGCTTGCTGGAGAAAGGAATTCCGATCCAGGTTTAGAGGATGAGAATTAAAACTATGGAAAACTGTGAGCCTGTGAGCACTTTCCAAGTTTTTTAAAAGCATGTATACCTCTCTCGTTAGATGGAGACATAACTGAGGCAGGGGCTTAACAGCAGTCATCTGTGTCACCAGCACCAGGAGAGTGACTGGCCTATCACAGGCTCTCAACAAATGTATAACAAGTTCAGTTGACTGGGGGGGTAGGGGGATTATGACTCTCAAATTTTAGCACAAACTACAAATCCATCCCCCAGGCCCAAATGTACAAATCCATTCTTAAGTCCAGTAAAGCGAGATGGGAAAGTAGCAGGGAGAGGAGGCAAAGGGCCAAATTTCCCTGATGACACCTGTAGGCACAACCGGCCACATATTTAACAGGACCCACCGTCTGGGGAACAGACTGGGTTGATTTAATCCTTTAGGACCCGACAAGCCTCCAGATGCCAAGACACATGCTGTTCTCATATGGAAACCTGCCACCTACTCCCGTACCCCTATTCCTGATCCCTGTATCCCTGCTCACCATTTATACCACGTCTTGCACACTCGCATACATTCACAAAGTTCTCTGCGGCTGAGGTAGCGGAAGACAGACATCCAGACCTCCCGCTGCATCCAGCTTTCGTCTCCATCCTGAGCCCAACTGCCCCGGCCATTCAGCCTGGCTGCACCCCCCTCCTCTGCACTGTCATCTTCCTCCTCCTCCTCCTCCTCTTCCTCCTCCTCTCCCCCCAGCCCCTCCTCATCCCCACGCTGGGGGGTTCGGGCTGGGCAGTGCTGCACTAGCACACGGGGGGAATGGCGGAGGTTGGCAGAGGAGGCCGTGATGGCCTGCAGCTTGGGCACAATGGATGTCCCGTGGAGCTCTTTGGTGGGCCTCTGTAGCGTGACAGTGAGGTACGATCCCCGGATCTTGGCTTTCTCAACTTCAGACAGCTCCTTTTTGCCGCTGGGATTGTTCTCCTTTTCCCGTACCATGGTGCGCTCTGTGGCCTGCAGCCGCAGCAACTGCCGCCGTTTGAAGCGCTCATCGCGGCTGGCACTGTGGTGGTCGCTGGGGCCGGCCCCAGGGGATGAACGAGTCACCACGCCCCGGGGGGAGGCCGGGTCGTGGATGAGCTGCAGCATGGAGGTGGGCGAGTGAGGTGGGGGCGTGAGGGGCTCGTCGCAGCTCCGCAGGGGCCGCAGGACTTTGGCTTGCACGGCTTCTTCGTCGCTCTCTTCCATTTTCCGCTTCTGCAAAACAGGCCCCCAAACGCCACATCAGTGGCTCATTTCTTCAAAACCCTCTACACTTACAGGGGGTCAACCTCACTGTTGCTCTCAGAGGACTAGTGAGAAGGCAGGCCACTGCTTTTCTACGGGGAAAGGGATCTCTGCATGCTGCAGGGTGGTCATCTCCTCCGTCTGCAATCTAGACTCTGCCAGGATCAGCAACTGAGCTCATGTCTGTGCTGGAGAAAGCTGATTACAGAGCAAAACCCTCGAAATAGGTCACTTGGGAAATCTACCTGTGACAGAAAGGTCTGTGTCCAAGTACAGAGGAGTGGGATCCAAATTTGGGCTGCATGATTCCATAGCCTGCCCTATTCATCTCTTGTCCCAATTTTTTGGTTATAATTCCCTGGGTAAAGAAATTCTTTAAAGAGGCCACAACTCTACCCCTATGCCATCTGACCATTTTAAACACCCAAGAGATGCTTCTGTTGGAAGAAAAGCAGCCTACATATATATTTGAACTAGGATGCTGATTGTGATAGCAGTAAACACTACTGACTTTTAGCTCTACCAGGGTCTAAGCTCGACCCTACCAGGCTGCTTCTTCCACTCAGTGCCCCACACTGTCCCGGGAGACCAACCACAGGTGAGAGATTAAGCCGAGAACAAGAAACTGCACTGCTCCCAGAGGAATGTCCTCAGGATGAAAATGAGGAATTCAAGTCTGGTGAAGCCAACATCTCACAAAAAATGCACAACCTCACCCTCTGCCACTTGTGCTCACCGGTCACTTGTCCCTTCCTGGAGCCCACCTTGGCTATGCTGCAATGAAGCCTAACCAATGTGTGCCACTAGGTATCATAGCAGTAGTTCAGATTTCCCGTAAGGAGACATTTTGTGTCCCTATGCAACAATTCTGCTCCCTTTTCTCCTTATATTCTTAGATCACTATGGTTGGAAGAGAATGACCAACTTTTGGGTGCTGGCTTTTACAATGTATTAGAAGGTAATACTAAACACAGTATCTGCCAATCCATCTGCTACAGCAAGCGCCCACCACCACCACCACCAGTGAAGACACATGTAAAAGCTATTACTAAAAGAACTTGCTGCTAGTATAAGAACTTGGAATAAGGAGAACTTTAGCACTAGTCAACTCCAGAAATCCTTGCCCTCAAAGATATTTAGACTGAAAATTCAATGACCTCAGTGCCTAAGTGGGAAGAAATAGAAAGAAAACAAGGAAACGTGTCCCTACTCCTGCGCAGGGTACCTGGAATCATCCACCAGGGCATGGATGACTGACACGAGGCCAACGGCCTCCTCTGTATGTGCCCTTAACAGGTCTTGCCTTCCTGGCTCGAGTAACCAGCGTCTTTTTGGCCCTTTGACATTACTGGTGACCACTGGACTAGCAATAGTAGTAGCCTGGGGCCAAGGTCACGGCACTGATCCCCTCCAGAGGAGGGACGGCCTCTGTAGGACACAATTGGGCACGAGGGCAGGGCTTTCTGCCACAAAGGCGAAGATGACAAAAATGTAAACCTGCCTAACTGGAAACTCCAGTATACCACCGCATTTACCAGCTGACTCAGGTCACTGCCTCCCCTCAAGTTTCATTCCTCATGAGCAGCTCAAGCTCACCTAATTTCCCTCCTCAAACAGCCCAGCTGTGGCTCCTTTTTCAAGGGCCCCAAACTGTAAAAGAACCTCAGGAATTTGCAGACCCCCAAGGGGGACAATATTCAATAATACAAAAAAACAAAATTTAAAACTCAAAAGAAATATAATTAACCAAAGGAAAAAAAAAAAGTAAACAAAACAGAATAAAAAATAATCTTGCAAATAAAGATGCAAAGGCAAACATTATCCTGAGCTTGATGGTTCCTTCCTTCTCACCGTGCAAGTTTGGAGAAAGTTCCCTTACCTGGGTTTTCTCTGAGCTGTCCTCCTGGTAGCACTTTGGACACTCCCAGCAATTTGGCAATTCCTCGTTAAGCAAACCCTCTCCATCCATCTGTAGGCAGATAACGATGTTAAAAATCTCTCTCATTTAAAAAACAGACAAAACCCAACCTGTCTCTTAAGCTTCCTTTATCAAACAATAACACAGCCACATGGTTGGGAAGAGTTACCCACTCTTAAACACACTGGTCCACAGGGGAGAAAGATAGAGAACCATCTGGCCTCACTCCCAGACAGTGGGAAACTGGCCATCCTCACTCTTGGTTACCTGATCAAGTTTAGACTCCAAGAGAAGATTCCCAAGAGTCTGGGTCAATCTGGGGTCTCTTCCCCTGACACATACATTCTCCTGAGGGTCTCATGCCACTTTGTAAAAGGAACTGGACACAAAGGAACAGTGCCGTGTGATCGTGACAGCGGGGCATAATGGTTACGACTCAGTTATGGTTTGGGGTCTCTGTGACTCAACTGTTAAGTGAGGATAAATAACAATACCCATTTTACAGGGTAGTGGTAAGGATTAAATGAATTACATACTATATAAAATGTTTAGAAAAATGCCTGGCATGTAGTAAACACTTTGTATTAACCACTGTCATCATCATGAAGATAATACCTTATTTTATCAAATCTAAGAGGCATATTTTCACATTTGAATCTTCTGAAATTGGGCTGCTTCTGACAATTAACAGTGTCTTATAATCGTTGTCAGCCAGGTGGCAGTCATGACATAGTTGACACCTTCAGGAAGGCCAAGAAAGGACCAGCACCAATGCACTTTAAAGAAAACTTAAAGAAGAAACAGGTCATACCCAACTTCACAGGGTTGTCTTAAAGATTAAAGAAGGGAGTGCGTGTAAAAGAGCGCCTTCTTCACTCCGGCTGCACATTAGAATCACTCGGGGAGCTTCTGAACACGCCTGGGCCCAGAGTCCATGACAGAAGAGTTGACTCAACCTCTGAGGTTGAGGTCTGAACCCTTTTTTTTTTTTTGAACCTTCTAACTACTTTTTTTGGCTGTGCTGTGGGGCTTGCGGAATCTTAGTTCCCTGACCAGGGATTGAACCCAGACCCTCGGCAGTGAAAGTGCAGAGTCCTAACCGCTGGACCGCCAGGGAATTCCTGTTACTTTTTTTTTTTTTAAAGCTCTCCAGGTGTGCACCGAGCCTGATACAGACTGAACACACATTAAATGTTAGCTGACAGTATTACTCTCACCATCTTTCAGGAACTAATATCCAGAGATACAATGAGGTATATGTAACAGAGGTGCTTAAAGGCATGAGGCATTCCAAAACAGACTAGGCTATTCCATGATGGCCTGGGGACTCCAAACATACCCACCAGAGGCCAGACTGTAAGCTCCATGAGGGTAGGAACCAGGACTATTTTGTGTACCGGTTTATCCTCAGGGTCTAGCACAGTGCCTGACATTGAATACAGACACTGAATCAAGAGCAGATGTTAGACCACTACATGACCCACAGCTGATGGCCCAGGAGGGATGCTGGCAGCCTCTCATGACAGATGTTCCACTTTCCTCTGCTCCATTCAGTATCTTTAGAAATTCTATAAGCCGAGACCTCATGGGCCCCTTAGGCCTCTCCTCACCTGGAGGCAGCCCGGATGAACAATCTCGTTGCAGACACAGCATTCCATGAGTTTCTTCTCAAAGTCCTGCGTCTCCTCATTTTGATCCACCTCGCCACAGAGGGAACACGTGACTGAGTGAGGCAGTCTGGGCTACAAGAGGACAAAGACAGAAACCAAGAAAAGAGCAGGCTTAGATCCTTATCATTTCAGCTTCCCTTTAACCGAAGATGGACGATTTGGTTCCTGTAATTCTCTAGTAAACACTCAGAGAGCACAGAGACCGGGTGGTGAGAAGAGAGGTTTGGCAGGAAGAATGGCTAAGGAAGAAAGTGGGGAGAGTCAACTAGCTGAGGGCAAGAGACCAAAAGAGATCAGTTTATTTTCAGTTGGCCTGTCCTTGGCCTCTCAGGTCCTTCCTTTCTAATCCACTTAAAGAGGGGACAGACAGCAGTGATTTGCCCTTCAAATGCTGGTCCCTCATTTGAAAATTGGCTAAGGCTGAAAGATTAAATTCGATTATTTTAAATATTAGATATCTTCCTTCTAAACCCAGAGAAAAAAGGGACAAAATGAAGAAAGCCATAAAGAGAGCAAAACCTTGTCTTCCCAACTCTGAAGTCTACACTATGTGTATTTCAGTCCCCTGGTACCACCCCCCTCCCCCATATTCTTTACCCAGCAGATCACTCACTGCCAAGCACTGCCGGAGAACACAGGACTGCTTCATGCGACCAGGGCCCCCAAACTTCTTCATGTCCCTGCAGTAGTGGCAGACACCACACTCTCCTTGCACACAGGCTTTGCATTTTCGACATCGCACTCGTCTCCGCCTGGCTCCTGACACTATGGGGGAGGCAGCAGCCGGCCTCACAGGTGTTAACCGTGGAGCTGGTTTCATAGTGTGAGGCTTTGTGATGGGGATGGTAGGAACCCGCACCTTTGGCCGGGTCGGGAATTTAAGCTAGAAAGAGAAAGCGGTGAGGTCAAACATATCAGGTAGCTTTAAGGACTGGAGGGGGTAGAACATTATACGGCTTGGCAAACTATGGCCAGAGGGAAAACCGCCCACTGCCTGTTTTTGTAAATAAAATTTTATTGGAACAAAACCATGCTCCTTTGTTTATGTTTTGTCCATGGACGTTTTCAAGCGCAGTGGCAGAACTGAGAAGCTGCAGCAGACTGTATGGCCTGCAAAACCTAAAAAAATTGTCTTTATTTATTATATTTATTACCTACATATTATCTTTACGGAAAAAGTGTGCCAATCCTTTCAGACTACTTCAGCCCCATTCCTCTCACTCTGCTGAGCTGCCCTTCCCTGAAGCTTTCTATGTACCAAAGTCATTCCAGGGGCACTCTAATATTTCCTTATCCTGAATATTACTACTCAGAATACATTCCTGAAGAAGACAGTAAACTACTTGAGGGTGAGACGAGTCTTGTTCTTTATTATTCCAAATCCAACCCTGCAATCTGGTACACAGGAGACACTCCAATAATAGTTAAGGGTGGAATAAATCTCTAAGGTATATGTTTATAATTCTAGCACTTGTATTTTACCCTGCTGGTTATCTTTTCAAGAACAAGGGCTATGTCTTCCACTTCTTTAATTTCCCACTGTGCCTTAAGTACTGTTCTGACACAGAACACTCAACAGCCAGGGCCAGAAATGCTGTTTTGAGGCAGTCCCATGTGGCCATGCATGAGCCAAGTGGGACGACACTATTTAGGAAGGAGGAAGTGGTTCTTCAAAGACATCTTTTAGATACACACCTTTATATTCTGCCTAAATGTTCCTGGAATGTGATGGCTCTGCAAGTTTTAGCTGGGGAACCAAAGAAGGGCCTAATTGATTTGCCAGACTCACGACCAGGATCAGAATGCTATCACTGACCTTGACAAAGGACAATATGGGAAAAAACTATACAGGACCTGACTGAAGAGGCATGAAAATTCATAACTGACAATTTATTAACTAATGGATAACTGCTTTCCTCTCTTTTCAATTCAATACTGAAAAGTCCAAATTAAGGGGAACCTTGAGAGTGTGGTCTGACTCCAATATAGACACATTCTAGCCTTTTAAATGTGTATGCAATTATTTTAACTAGTTTTACATCAGATGTATGAAAATAATTGAGTCACTGGGCCAGAAGGATAGGAACTGATCCATTCTTGGCATCTGAACCTGGAGGCAGGTCTCCTAGCTTGACAGTTCTGTTAAGAGAGTCACCTCCAAAGACAGCCAATTATCCTGACTTAAGAGGCAAAACAGAACTGAGTAATGATGTTCTTTCAGTTTACACTAATGCAACCAAAGATGTCTGCCTCTAGTTGTTCTTTTTCTTCCAGGAACAGTAATGGTTAGCCAGCAAAATGTTTCAGCAGCCTGAAGAATAATTTCTTACCTTATCCCTTTTCGGCCACTGTACAATAGGGACTCCAGTGAGGGCTAACTTGGGATCACTGTTGGCAAGCTCCTCCAGCAAAATCTAAGGGTAAGATAGGAGAGAAGAGGGGAAAAAAGGACATAGTGAACAAAGAGCCAACCACTCCTAACAGCATCCAGACTTAGCCTCCGTCCCCCTAAGCACCAAGGTGAACGGCAGGCTGGAAACTGTCTACGTTTTCCCTTCATATAGAGAGAGACTCACTGCAAAACAAATCGAAGATGGAAAAGAACTCAAACGAGTGCAGTACTATCAAGACTTCAAATTTATCTTTGCTTCCAACCCCATACTTGTATACTTACTGTAACCACTTATGCTAATACTGTGACAAGTGTTGTCACACCGTTCTATATATGACAGTAAAACTTTACCTCACCCCATTACTCTTCTACACCAGTTAACGAGTATTATCATGTATTTAAATATTGCCTTCATTTTGCAGATGTTATTGGCAAAGTGGCAAAAAAAAAAAGGATTCGCTAATACTCAATTAATAATATGAACAGCAAAGGCTGATTACAGAAATCTCAATCTCACATCAATCTCTCTCTCTCTCTCTCTCTCACACACACACACACACACACACACACACACACACACACACAATCACACACAGAGTTTTTTGCCTTTATTCCCATAAAGGGGGGCAGGAACAACCTTAGGGGCAATAGTTCCCATGACTTTAGCCAATCTAGTTTGAATGACTTCAGGTACAATTCTACAGTAAGAAACTGCCACTCAAGTGAGTCACACTGGTTGAGTGTTATTTTGAAACAAATCTTTTATGTTTTAGACAGAAATTTCTGAGTCCCAAACCTTCTAGAAGAACGAAATCCCTCCTCATCTGACCTCATGAGCCCTAAAGCAATGGCAACTGCAAAAAAACACAAATCCAGAAGACAAGTTACACAATTTCTTTCTGGTTGCTTTAGGTGTATACAGGATATTAACTGTTTCAGGGAAAAGTAAACTTTGATCCTGGACAGGCCAGCATGCCTGAGCCATTTTTAATAATAATTCTCATAATCCTGTGGGGTCTGTGCCTAGAGCCCAGGACTTTTTGAAGCATGAGGCATTTCTCTACCAAGTTTTTTCATCCTTAACCTAAGGATCATGCTCCAAATCCAGAGTTGGGACTCAGAAAGACCCTTTAACTCATACCCATGAAGCTCCTCCACGATGATCCCCTTTGCCAAATCTCCAGATGCCTCTCACACTCCCCCAAACTGATTTCATGTGCAGACGTTTTATTTACTTCGAGTTGCTATGGCACCCTATTCTGGAGCCTCCTCTTAGCACCACACTGCGTGGGGGTGAAGAGGCGGGGTGCAGTGCCACGTGGGACTAGGTTCTGGTACGGGCTCCTAACCTCCCCAGGGTGAAAAATTCAGGTCCATTCAAAATGTGTGCTAGGGAGTGCACCGCTCCCCTCCCCCACTTCGCACCGCCGAGGAGTAGGACTCTGCCCATTTCCTCTGCCTGTGAGCACTGAGCTGTCCACAAACAGGGACTTTCCACTTTCAGCAAAACAGACTACACAGAAAGATTCGCAATTGTTTAAGAGTAGAAAAGGAACCTAACTATTCACCAAAAGCAGTCTACCTGCAAGACTTCTGTGGGGGACAGGGAAGGGTAGGTGGAGAAACTGTGTCTGTGTTGGGGTGCGGGGCGGGTGGAGGGGGCCAGCTGTTCACACATACACGACTCAGTTACTAGGGTCTGTGTGGGTGTGGAGGGAAATGCAGATTTCCTTCCAAGCCTTATTTCACCGGGGCCATACGACCAAGCACGTCCTGCCTTCATCAAAAAAGGCAGACTCCAGCTGAGGCCCTTCAAGAAACCATATAAAGAAGCCACCACCCTTCACCAGAGGGGGTTTGGGACAGGGAGCGGGGGTGGAGTGCGGAAAGGCTGACGCCTATCTAGGCTCCTGGCATTCGAGAGAATGTTCAAGCACAAGCCCACACCCGACACAGCCCAGGAAGGGGAAGAGAACCGCGGGCGCCTGAGTAGAGAAGGGGAAAAGATTCCCAAAAGCCAAACGACCCAATCTGAAAGCACATCCCACCAGGAGAGGGAACAAGTGCAGTGACGGCACAGCCAACACCTAAGCATTGTCCCGGACTCGCTCGGCAGGCAGTTCTTCTGCCTCTTCACCAAGACAAAGTCCCTACAGTTACATACACCCCGAACCAGAAAGGGTTTGCCGCCCGCCTGCCTGACCTTGCGTTTCTCGTCGCTCTGGAGCTGCCGAGGCTCTTGGTTGAAGTTTCCCCAGCGTCTTTGTTTTGCTTTCTGTATTGGAAGTTGTGCTGAAGGACTTAGGTTTTCTGCCTCTAGGAAAAATCCCAATTTACTTGAAAATTCTGAAATCTCCCAGAGCAGCTAAGGCAGGACAGTCGGGCTAACCCCTTCAGGTTACCCAGAGGGAGCGGCGTGCAGTGCTCTAAGCTCCTTCTTGAGCCCTTCAGCTCAGCCGCGGCTTCCTGTGACTGCGAACAATGCTGCTGCGTCACCCACATGCAGCTCCCAGAAATGCTTTGCAACGGAAGATGGCAGGAGGGGAGCCGAGCTCGAGTGAGCGAGCCAGCAGAGGGCCCAGCGTCCTGCGGCAGAGTCAGGAGGGGGTGTGCTGGGCAGGCGCTCTCTGCCCAGCGATTGGAGGAGAGCCGGCGGGGAGGTGAGCCGGCCACGCCCCGCCTTCTCCCTCCCACCGTCACCGTCACCGCAAGAGGAGAACCCAGGGCCGGCCCCCAGGGCTCTCGCTGGCTGACTTCGGAAGGCGCCAGCAAAGGCAAGGCTTTAACCCATTCCAAGTCTGGTCCCGAGTTCGTTCGTCCTTGCCTTGGTCCACACCCTTCCCCTAAGGGTCACCTCTTATGGTCACGGCCGGCCGGTGCTCTCACTGGCTGCACACACCGATCTCTCCCCACTCTCAGGCAGACAGCGAGTCGCCCGAAGTTCAGCCTCTGCAGCTGAGCCAGGCCCCGGAGCTGAGCTCCTCTGGAGTTACCTTCACTCCCTGAACAACCGGCCTGCTTCACCTGCCCCTCCCCCAGCCCAGAATCCAGAACCAGCACACGTTCCCAGAAAAACCTTCAGAAAGACACATTTCAACCAATACTGAGGTATTCAGTGCAATACGTCTGTTTAATATCAGCTACTTCCACAACAGATCCGGCCACTGCTCACCACCCGGGGAGGCTCCCACAGTGAGAGAACCGCCTGGGCAGCTCTGCTGGCAGTTCCCTCGTGACCAAATCAGACCAGCTGAGGCGCAATCTCAGGTCAGGGAGCTTTACTCTCCTACCTCGGAACCAGGCACAGGGAACCAGGGGAAGTGCAGCTGCCAACTCCACACCTGCCAGTCTCCTGGGACCCTGCCCCTGCCCCTTGGACTACCCCGCCCTCAGGACACCAGCACTCCCGCACATCTCCTATGCCTATGCCAGTCGTCTGTTCTGCCTGCCTCTTTCTTGATATTCCCTGGATGAAGCAGCCAGCCTCACATCCTGTCGGACACCTTCATGCCACTTCTGACAGCCACTCGAGTGACACGTGTCACCCACTCTCCACGCACCGATCCACGGTCAGGGTTAAGCTCAGACAGAATGAGCACTCTCTCAGGCTACAGTGTCCCATGTATTGGGGCCAGACTTACGGAATTTTTAGACTCTAATAAATGTAACTTGGTTTTTTTGGAAATGACAGAAGCTGCTTTGAAATAAACATCTCAGGCCACTGAGAACCTAGCTCTTAACCACTGGAAACATGCTTATTTATTCTAGCTTATTCCAGGACAGTTGTTTTAGTGAGTTTCTGGTGCAGTCAATGGCCTAATAGGCTCTCTGGGGCCTGGGGCTTTGGATGCCAGGCTCTGCATATTTTAATTTTTACAGTAGTTTACCAAGGAAAAGGAGGGACTTTCATGCTCTTCTGTGGAGCTCTTCCTGGAAATGTTTGAATGGTCATTCTAATCCTAAACCTCATTTGCACTTTATCTTAAGACTCAGAGACCCTGTGTAATTAGTCTTAATCACTGGACTGCCTGGGAAGTCCCTAGCCTATTATGTTAGAAAAACTTTCCTTAACAGGTGTGAGAGGTCTTCTTGGAAAATGCTTGTTTTGGTCTTAGTGTTATCTAACCTAGAGGGATGATGAAGTATGCACAAATACTTGAGAAACAAGTTACTCCAAAACAAAACAAAACAAAACACAAGTTCAAGTTGTAGCAAGCAGAAATTCTAAAGGCCACCGGAAAAGGACAAAAACCAGACAGGGCACTAGGACACTCACTCCAGGTAAGTTTTCAAATCACACATTAAACAAGACCTAATTTTTTTCTCCTATTAATTCAGAATAAAAGATAGGCAACAAAGATGAGAATAAGAATATGACATTATATAATACAGGAATATAATGAAAATATTTTTAAAGAATTGTTTTTTTGGTTTTTTTTTTCTGTGGTACGTGGGCCTCTTATAATGAAAATATTTTTAAAGAATTGTTTTTTTGGTTTTTTTTTCCTGTGGTACGTGGGCCTCTCACTGTTGTGGCTTCCCCTGTTGCGGAGCATAGGCTCCGGACGCGCAGGCTCAGCGGCCATGGCTCACGGGCCCAGCCGCTCTGCGGCATCTGGGATCTTCGCGGACCGGGGCACGAACCCATGTCCCCTGCATCAGCAGGCGGACTCTCAACCACTGCACCACCAGGGAATTCCCAAGAATTGTATCTATTTTAACCTAACCTATATGCCTTGGAGCTGAGTTATTTAAAACTTTTCAGTCAGTAAGAATATATGAATTATTACAAATATCTTGTCAGTAAAAATTGCAAATGAAGTTTTATTTATACAAGTTCTTTTTTTCCTCCTCATCTGGCTTAATGGACTAAGTTCTAATTACACTGGGTCCTCTATCAGCTCTTCTCTTTATTAAAAGTGTCAGAATCACTCCCAAAGAAAGTGTCAGATGAAGGAAATTTCTGATTAGTGTTTCTGTATTTATTCACAACCATAACTCTCTGCTTCAGTCCCATCATACTCCTGGGATGGAGCTTAGTTTAGTGTAAATTTTTACATCACAGTTACAAAATAAAATGTTAGAATCTTAGATCAGAGCAGCAGTAGCCAATTGTACCACAAAGAAAAAAATTCAAATTTATAAACTGAGAGCTTTCATCATTTAGATACTGTTGTAGTAATCAATCTGTATCATCTAACAGGAAAGTTTATTAACTGGTAAATTAAAAAGACTGGCACCTCCTTCCCTTAGAACAGAATTGACCACCTGCCCCTCAGTGTCATGCCCAGCACCTGTAAACCTAGGAGGCACTTACTTTCTTAGCCCACTTAAAATGCCTGCTCCACCACTGGACTGTAAGCCCCCTGAGGGTTTGGTCCACAGTATGTTTGCATATTTATACCAACTGGTTCCTGGCAGAGAGTAGGCAGGCATTATTCACATTAGTGGAATAAGTGAATTTCATAGATTTGTAACAGTTAATTTTTTTCTGTAATAATGATACTGTTTATTAAGTACTTTACTAACATTATCATTAATTTTCACAACATCCCCACTGAGGTAGATGTTATTTTACAGAGGAGAAAACATGCTTTTATAGATCTAGTATCCTGCCCAAAAGTCACGTTTGCCAAGCTTATCAAAATGTTTTAGAGAAAATAGGAAAGTAGAAAAATATTCAATAACACTGAAATTGTTTCATTAAGTGAGCTGGGCAGCCAAATGTATTGATATATTAAATCTTCTTTATATAATACACACACACACACACACACACACACACACACACACACACACACATACATTAAGAGCTCCTTTATTACCAAAATAAACACAAACAGAACAGTAAAGTCTGATTAAAAATTCAGTCTTCCAGCTGACTCCCACCATCTTGCTATGACGCACTGTCAGCAGTTGATATGCCCCCCTCCAGCCCTGCTGCAATGCACATACAAACAAAGACACTTTTTCCTACATTAATGGGATTGCACTATACATGCTGCTCCAGGTCCTGCCTCTTTATTCAACATTTCTCAAGGACATGGCCTCTCAATTTTAGATTAGGAGCCAAGGTTACTCACACCCCTCCCAAATAGGACTTTACACATACATGCTCATTACTTTCCCCTGAACTCTGCCAATAAATCAACACTTTTTAATGCCTCATTTTTCATCTAATTCCCTTCAAACTCTATGATCTTTTTTCAACACTGTAGAACATTTTAGAATCTTCAAAGCCCTTTTACCACATCAGTAAAATTGACTTTTCTCCCAGGGAATAGGTAATTATGGATGTCTCGAGATATCCACCAATTTTCCTCTCATCTCTTCTCCTAGTTATATGTGAGAGTCATACAGGCTACAACAAGAAACAATCCCTCTCTGCAGGAAGGGTAAACTCTGGGCTTGCTTTTGTCCTTTGCTGCAGTGTAGCCTTCTATGCTACCACAGCACCAAGTTCTCTAGCACTGCAGTCTCCAGCTGTGCAGTGATTCGGCACCCACCCAACCCAATGCTTTTTTTCTTTTTGGTGATGCTTAGATTCTCAAAGTATTTAAGCCATAAACTCAGTGTTATCTAAAGCTCAGATTAAATATAACTGGTCAAATGTAGGAATAATCCATTTGATCTTAAGTGAAACTACCTGCAGAACTGGGTTCTAAATCTTTTGTCTTCTGTTATCAGCTACATTTTGACTATGGTATTGGGTAAACAAGAGAAGGGATAATTCAAACACTGTCAGTCTATGAAGTCATCCTACTGGGCCACTCCCTCCTCATGCTCTGGTCTCTATGCCACTCTGTCTTAGTGAGCAATGGCAGCCATATTTTCCATGATTCCTGATGAACAAGAAGCTCTCTCTAGACACTTTTCACAGTGTTAAGAGTTCTCTTTAAATGGCTCTTCTTAACTCATTCCCTTTCTTGCTGCCTCCTTTTACTCTGCTTAATATTTGACACAAATTTTTCTACATTTTCCCCTACCACTCTGCCTCTGCAAATATCCTTATTTAACTACATTAGTTAAGGGAGTTTGTGTATTATTGTCATGACACTTGACCTGTACAACTGGTTAGTGAATTATAATATGACTTCCTACAACTGGATTCAATGAAATCAAATCCATCTGTGGACATCCTTTAGGATTAAAAATATATTTTTCTTTTTCATGAATCAGAAATACAGATTCCCCAGGCCACAAAAACGTTAGTGAGAGATAAACTTACAAATCTTTCTTCTTAGGGTTGCTAAAGGCAATTATACAAGTTAATAAGTCGCCAAAGTCACGATTTAATGTTTCCTACATGCATCCATGATGGAATAGCTACATGAAAAAAGAAACTTCTGGGGAGTTCCCTGGTGGCCTAGTGGTTAGGATTCCAGGCTTCCACTGCCGTGACCTGGGGTCAATTACTGGTCAGCGAACTGAGATCGTGAAAGCCGCGCGGTGCAGCCAAAAAAAGAAGAAACTTCTGTAGAAAAAAAGATGATGTTACACTCAAACTCTCAGGAAAACATAATTATACACGTCCCATCACAATGGAAAAGAAAAAATGTAAGTGCCCTTTGTTCACTCAGGGGTGGAAAGTGAGTTTGGGAACTGGTTTGTGAGTCTGGAAAAGTAGGCTAAGTTTGTTTTGCTGCACATTAATCATTACAGATATAGGACCACACCCACCTGGAACTTTGTTATTTCCTCCCATAAATACAAGCCACAATAACCACCTGCCATCTAGAACAGCCTTATTAAACCAAACTATAAAACCAACTGTCCAGCTTCTATCACTATGGAGAGGACCAACTTCACTAGGGTACCACCCCTTTTAGTCTCTTAAAGTTTTTACCATTTCACTGATGCATAAACAGTAAGATATAATTAAAATGTCAATCGAAGAAAGAAAAAATTAAAAAATTTAAAAGTCTAGGTCCTATCCCAGTCTTTGTAATTCTTTCCTGAGGTATCTGGCAGAAGGTAGGGAGCACCTTAGCTGGTTGGTTAGTGGTGGCCAAGGGAAAACTTGAATCAGGAATCAGGAATGGAAAAGATGTACTGTGAGATATTTCGCCCATCTTCCTTAAGGTCACTAAAATTATTCCTTATAAATTCTTCTGTGGCTTAAAACAATCTACATGACAGGTTTGAAAAATAACAACTTACTACAAATGGTGAACTAGCTTTCTAATACACATACCCATGCCCTGCATCCAAGACATAATTCCAAACAGTGATTTAAAGACTTTTTGGTGTTCACATTAATGGTTACGTGTGTGTGTGTGTGTGTGTGTGTGTGTGTGTGTGTGTGTGTGTGTGTGTCCACGCCGGGTGGCATGTGGGATCTTAGTTCCCTGACCAGGGATCAAACCCATGTCCCCCTGCAGTGGCAGCGCAGAGTCTTAACCACTAGACCACCAGGGAAGTCCCCAATGTTTATGTATAAGGAAAGATTTAATAGAACTTTCTCCAGTTCAGACAGCTCAAATCTGGATTCCTTAAAAATAAGCTCATTTCTCTGAGACCAATATATGAGGGGTGGGCTGGGCTTGAAGATTATTAATGCTTGGAGACTTACTGAGAAAGAAGAAAAATATACAACAAGAAGAAACTTGATACAGCAATAGGATGAATTATGTTTAAAGTGACACATTTCTCAAAAGTTGCCCCAATATATTTAAGTCTTAATACTAGATAAATTTGAAGCTAAATATGTTAAACATGCTCAACATAACCCAACATTTCAATTTCTTTCCTCTAAATCTGCTTGGGGTAAGACTGCTAGAGATTGTTATTGGCCACTTTTGTTCTGAAATAGGCCTCTTTATCTTAGTGTAACTTAAGTTCAAAGTAACATTTCTTAAATACAAACATTTTCTCGGGCTCTTCCTTTTTTTAGGGTCAGCCTGAAATCAGCATTTTTAGGACTAGATTTAAGTCCTAACTGAACGTACAAATGTTAGTATTTTCATAACAGGGACCTAACCTCATTCTAGGAATTGAAACACTGTACAGCCCCCCCCCACCCCCACACACACTTCTTTCTCGCTGAACCAAGATTACCCAAAACTCCCAAATTTTCTCTCAGAATCCAGAAACTGAATGTCCCAGCCAGATCAACAGCTGTCATGCAAAATAACCAACCCTTACCTTTACGTCAGCAATGAGAGCATCTTCGTCTTCTATCCCTGTAGGGACACATTTCTTGTGCAGTGGCAGAGACTCCAATTTATCTACAAGGCAACGAAGGCCTTCAAGCTCAAAATGGGTCAGATGCACCTGTCGGTCCTTTCTGGGACTACACTGGGGATCCCATACTTGGCCATTGTGGGAGCCCCGGCTAGAGTCAGAGGATGAGTCCCCAGACAAAGTTTTCTTCAGACTTGGAAGACTTCGGCAGGTTTTGCCCAGTCCATCATAATCCAGGTTAACCCCATTGGCTACAGGGCTAGTGAGGACAGAACGCCTGCTGCTCAAGCGCCGGGGTTCTCGATCTACTGCTTCCTCATCCCCATTTCCAGACTCCAACCCATTTAACTCCAAATCTGCCAGTATGAAGAGAAAATGCAGTAAGAACATGACACATGGCCATGTGATCAACAAGAGAAATAGGTAGTATGGGAGGGGCCTTGAGGTTATAAATGACAAAGCTGTCACATTTTTAAAATGGTCTTCCCTATTCCAACCCATTTGTCCACTGCTGAAAACCATTTACAGGTAAAAATAGGATCCTGAGCTAGCAGGACAACTGAGGTAACAGTCAACTGGATTTTTAAAAGATTGGGAAGGGTGCAGTCTTTAAACTGTGTGCTAGAAATAAATTACCTATGAAAATAGCTGTAAATTAGTTTCAAGTTCAAAACTTAATTTGGGTATTACGGGATTTCATTATCTTTTTTTTTTTTTTTTTTTTTTGCGGTACGCGGGCCTCTCACTGCTGTGGCCTCTCCCGTTGC